>NC_053432.1:27376123-27501376 GCF_007990345.1 Gossypium hirsutum | reverse complement strand
TTTATCATTATCAAATATCTTTCTTAACCATTCTGTCACCATATCACAAGATCATTTACACCAAAATAAGTATATTGCTATACATGCCTACTTAAATTTACAAGCCATTTACCCAAAAATCTTCCTGATAGTGTGACTGAGCCTTCAACCTATCCCGACTCCTGAACTGGCTTGTCCAAAACTACAATGAGTAAGAAGGAGGGAGTAAGCATAAATGCTTAGTAAGTTCATATGTAAATAATAAATAACATAACAAACAATCAAACTAATCAACATTAGCATATACATCAACACACTTATCACATTTTTTATCATTTTCCATCATCTTATTACCTTATCGTGGTTGTAATCAACACTCAACCCGAGGGTTAAATACATACCTGTCCAAATATCCATTTCTCATCACTTACCAATACGTCTCTTTCCATCTCGAGTATTCTCCATTTGAGTAAACTTTACCCGTTGAACACATCGGAATATAATCGGATACATGGATAATTTGCATATAAGAGCCTCATATGTAATCAAGCTACCATGTAACCCGCCCATAGTGAACTCGGACTCAACTCAACGAACTCGGGCGTTCGCATCCATAAGTGAACTCGGACTCAACTCAACGACTTCGATGCCTAGTTACATTTCACGAACTCGGACTCACTCAATGAGTTCGGACATTCGCATCCATAAGTGAACTCGGACTCAACTCAACGAGTTCGAATGCTCAACCATCCTGTGGCATGTCACTTGTATCCTAATCTATTCCTAGGTTCAAACGGGCTTTTCTCGATCACACATCTTGCCGTCTTCCGGAAATCGAATCGGTACTCGTGATAGTTCATATTCAAGTAATTCACATAATTACATATTATTCAAATAACCACAAAGCATAATTTCATGATAATAATCAGCATCATACATATAAACAACATTAAATGGTTAAAATGACAATTATGTTACTATTTACACATGAACTTACCTTGGTACCAAAATATAAGATTTTGCAATTTAGTCCACAATCTTTTCTTTCCTCGATTGAGGTCGATTCCACGTCTTCTTGATCTAAAATAACACATTTAGCTCATTTAATACTCACATTATCAATTAATCCTTAACTCAAATTTTGGTAAAATTACAATTTTGCCCCTAAACTTTTGCATATTTACATTTTTCCCTAGGCTCGGGATTAAACTTTATTCCTTATTCTTATGTTTTACAACATGCTGATCACTTTTCTCTTCTATGGCAACATCAAATTCTCACTCTAACATGTACTTGTGACTATTAGGTATTTTACCGATTAAGCCCTTTACTCGTTTTGCTTAAAATCGAGTAGTACAAGTTGTCTAACATAATTAAACCATATTCTATCATAAAACATCCAAATACACAAATTCACCTATGGGTATTTTTCCAAATAAACCTAGGTTGAATTATTGCTAACATAGCTTAATCGAGCTACGGGATCTAAAAACGTAAAGAACATAAAAATGGGCTTGGAATCACTTACTATGGAGCTTGGAGCTTGAAACAAACCCTAGCTATGGAGAACCCTTGAAATTCGCCTAATAAGAAGATGGACAAAATTGGCTTTTAATTTTGTTTTAATTCATTTTAATAACTAATGACCAAATACCCTTACTACTAAACTTTCCAAAATTCCTTGCATGTCCTAATTTGTCCATGAACTTAAAATTGGTCAAATTGCTATTTAAGACCTCCTCATTAATATCCAAACAATTTCATACAAAAACTTCCAGAATGCATGTTTTGCAACTTATTCGATTTAGTCCCTACTTTCAATTTAAGCACTTTAGGCATAGAATTTCATCACGAATTTTTCACACAATCATGCATCATATCATAATCATCAAATAATTATAAAATAATTATTTCTATCTCAGATTTGTGGTCACAAAACCACTATTCCGATTAGGCCCTAATTCGGGATATTACAACTCTCCCCCCTTTAAGGATTTTCGTCCTCGAAAATCTTACCTGTAAACAGATGTGGGTATTGATTTCTCATAGTTTCTTCAGATTCCCATGTAGCTTCTTCTACTCCATGCCTTTCCCACAACACCTTTACAAGTGCAACATTTTATTCCTTAGTTGTTTGACCTCTCGAGCTAAAATCTTAACCGGTTCTTCTTCGTAGGTCATATCTGGTTGTAGTTCAATTTCTGTCGGTGAAACTACATTTGAAGGATCCAAACGATACCGACGTAACATAGATACGTGGAACACATCATGAATCTTCTCTAATTCAGGTGGTGATGCTAGCCGATATGCTACCGGTCCAACTTTTTCAATTACCTCATACGGCCCAATAAACGCAGACTTAATTTGCCCTTCCGTCCAAATCTAAGGACTTTCTTCTATGGAGACACCTTTAAAAATACTTTATCACCAACTTGAAATTCAATGTCCTTTCGTTTTAGATATGCATAAGATTTCTGTCTATCTGAAACAGCTTTCAAACAATCTCGAATTACTTTCACTTTTCTTTAGTTTCTTTATTAGATCAACTCCATAAATCTGATTTTCCTTGAGTTCAGTCCAATACAATGGTGTTCGACACTTACGACCATATAATGCTTCATAAGGTGCCATTTTCAAGCTCGTCTGATAACTATTGTTGTAAGTAAATTCTACCAGCGGCAAATATCTTTCCCAACTTCCTTGAAATTCCAATACACAACATCTAAGCATATCTTCAAGAATCTGAATTACTCTCTCTGATTATCCATCAGTTTGTGGATGAAATGCAGTACTGAAATTTAACTTTGTACCTAACGCGTCTTGCAACTTTTGCCAAAACCGCGAGGTAAACCTTGGATCTCTATCTGAAATAATCGACAATGGTATTCCGTGTAATCTAACAATTTCTCTAATATACAGTTCAGCCAACTTGTTAAGAGAATAATCCGTACGTACCGGGATAAAATGAGCCGACTTAGTTAATTTGTCAACTATTACCCAGATGGCATCTTTCTTTCCTGGAGTCAATGGCAATCCTGAAACAAAATCCATAGTAATCCGATCCCATTTCCATTCAGGAACCATAATAGGCTGAAGTAATCCCGAAGGCACTTGGTGTTCAGCTTTCACTTGTTGACAAACTAAGCACTTTGATACAAACTCGGAAATATCTCTTTTCATTCCACTCCACTAGTACATTTTCTTCAAGTCATTATACATCTTCGTACTGCCCGGATGAACCGCTAACAACTATTATGTGCTTCATGCAAATCTTTGAATCAACTCTTCATTTTCGATACACAATCCGATTTTAAACATCAAACAACCATCAGAACCGATTCTGAATCTGATCCGTATCAACTCACACTGTTTCTCTTGGCTAGCAAATCTTGATCATTTTCTGAGCTTCAAAATCTCTTGTAAAAACATCGGTATTGCTCTTAACTCTGTTAGAATCGAACCATCATCTGAAACTTTCAACTGAGTGTTCATAACTCTCAAAGCAAACAACAACTTTCTGCTCAAAGCTTCAGCAACCACATTCGCTTTTCCCGGATGATAATCAATAACAAGCTCGTAGTATTTCAATAATTCCAACCATCTTCGCTGTCTTAAATTCAAGTCTTTTTGTGACATCAAGTAATTCAAACTTTTATGGTCGGTATATACCCGACACTTTTCACCATACAAATAATGTCGCCAAATTTTCAAAGCAAACACCACCGCAGCCAATTCCAAATCGTGAGTAGGATAATTCCTCTCATGAGGTTTTAACTGCCTCGAAGCATATGCCACCACTTTTCCTTCTTGCATGAGCACACACCCCAAACCATTTAGAGAAGCATCACTATACACCACAAATTCTTTACCTGATTCGGGCTGTACTAACACTGGTGCCTCTGTTAATAACTTTTTCAATTCTTCAAAACTCTGTTGACATTCTTCCGTCCATTCAAATTTAACATCCTTTCGGAGTAATCTAGTTATAGGAGCAGTAATTATAGAAAATCCATTTACAAATCACCGATAATACCCAGCTAGCCCCAAGAAACTTCTAACTTCGGTTACATTTTTCGGTGGTTTCCAATCAACAATGGCTAAAATTTTACTAGGATCAACCCGTATACCATCACCTGAAATAATATGACCCAAAAATCCAACTTCTCGAAGCCAAAATTCACTTTTACTAAACTTAGCATACAACTGCTTATTTCTCAAAGTTTGCAAAACTATCCTCAAATGCTCAGCATGCTCTGTATCATCTTTTGAATAAATTAAAATATCATCTATAAACACCACAACAAATTTGTCCAAGTCTGGCCGAAATATGCGATTCATTAAATCCATAAACACAACAGGAGCATTTGTCAATCCGAATGGCATAACTAAAAATTCATAATGACCATACCTTGTTCTAAAAGCAGTTTTAGGCACATCCGACTCTTTTACCCGTAGTTGGTAATACCCAGATCTCAAGTCAATCTTTGAAAACCATGTCGCTCCTTTTAGCTGATCAAACAAATCATCAATTCTTGGCAATGGATATTTATTTTTGATTGTCACCTTGTTTAACTGCCGATAATCAACACACAACCTCATAGAACCATCCTTCTCTTTCACAAATAACACGGGAGCACCCCAAGGTGAAAAAATCAGTCTCACAAAATCTTTATCAGTCAACTCTTGCAACTGCGACTTTAATTCCCTCAACTCTGCTGGTGCCATTCTATACGGAGCAATCGAAATCGGAGCTGTTCCCGGTATCAAATCAATACCAAATTCTACTTCCCTGACTGGAGGCAAACCCGTCAATTCTTCTAGAAATACGTCCGCAAATTCACACACAATCGGCACTGATTCAACTTTCTTTTCAACTTCTTTTGTATTAATTACATATGCCAAATAAGCTTCATAACCCTTTCTCAGATATCTTTGAGCCGACATTGAAGAAATCACACTAGGCAATGCCTCTGATTTATCTGATTCAACCCGCAGAGTTTCACCATTTCCACACTTTAATTCTATAATCTTTTCTTTGCAATTTATTTTAGCATCATGCAATGTCAACCAATCCATACCCAAAATAACATCAAACTCATCAAACGGCAACAACATCAAGTCGGCCAGAAAGTAATGATCCCGAATCATTAAAGGACATTTCTTACATACTTTATCGACAGTCACACATTTGCCTAACGGATTCGAAACTCTAATCATAAATTCTGTGTTCTCAACAGGTATATTCATACTAGACACCAATTTCATGCACACATATGAATGAGTAGAACCAGGATCAATCAAAGTAATAACATTAACATTATAGAGGGAAAATGTACCGGTAATCACATTAGGTGAGGAAACATCTTCATGCACTTTAATAGCATAAGTTCTAGCCGGAGCCCTTCCTTCAGGTCTAACTGGTGCATCCCTGGCTTCATTCTTACTACTTGCTTCGCTCCCAGCTTTTCTTGGATATCTTCCACTCGAATCCGCCCCACTTGTTTTTGTATTCTGAAATTTTTCTTTTTTTCAGCTCTCTCTGGGCAGTCTCTAATAAAATGATCCGAAGAACCACATCGAAAACATTCATTTGCTCTACACGGACCAAAATGATTTCTACCACACCGCTGGCACTCAGGTTTAACAAATCTCGAGTTCCCTACACTGGCTGCCGAAGTAGTCTGGGATTTAGGACCCACATTTTGCTTCTTATAATTCCCATATGATTGCCCAGCTGAAGCTTGGAACGAGGAATCATATTCCTTGACTTTCCAGGTTGCTGTGAAAATGAACCACTCATCGGTCTTTTCTTCCAATTTCTAGTCTCAGCCTCTACCTTTTTCTTTTCTTTAAGTAATTCTTCGGCCTTACAAGCTCGATCAACCAATACTACCATTTCTTTTAATTCAAGAATTCCAACAAATACCTTGATGTCTTCGTTGAGCCCGTCTTCAAATCGTCGGCACATCTTGGCCTCTGTAGGAACATACTCTCTGGCATACTTACTTAATCGAACAAACTCTCTTTCATATTCTGTAACCGTCATATTACCTTGCTTCAGCTCAAGAAATTCGTTACGCTTCTGATCAATAAATATTTCACTAATATATTTCTTCCGAAACTCTTCTTGAAAGAATTCCCAAGTTATTTTCTCTTTCGGTACCACCGAAATCAAAGTCTTCCACCAATTATAAGCTGAACCCCTCAACAAAGATATAGCGCATTTCAAACATTCTTCAGGTGTACAAGATAATTCGTCAAATACCCGAATTGAATTTTCAAGCCAGAACTCTGCTCTCTCAGCATCATCATCAATATTTTCTTTAAATTCTTCGGCCCTTGCTTGCGAATTCTATCAACTGGAGTTCTGTGAAATTTCATCAGATCCATACCTTGAGGCATCGGGGGTACAGGTTGAGGAATTGGGGGAGGTGGGGGATGTTGTACATTTGGGTTCGTACGAACGAACTCAGTGTACCATGCACTCATTATTTGGAGAAAGGCTTCCCGACCCCTTTCTCCTCCTCCCTGACCAACAGTAGGAGGTGGGTTTTCAGTCGGCGCTACCCCTTCAGTCGGGGCTGGCGCATTACTCTCTACTTCATCTGCCACAGCTGGATCGGGATCCATTTACTATAAAAAATCATTTAAAAAGGTCAGAAGTCGTCACACTATCACAATTTATACATATGGCATGTATAGCAAAATCCGTACATACAATACGTAGTTCGAGAACCGACTAAACCTGCTCTGATACCACTAAATGTAACACCCCACGCCCGAGACCGTCGCTGGAGTCGAGTATGAGGTGTTACTAAGCTTAATTTAACATTTTAGAACTTTGGATTATTTGTTTCTACATTCACAGCTTTTAAGCTACTTGCATCACAGTCACAAGAAAAATCATATCTCGAGTTACGAAACTTGAAATCAAGATCCGTAAATTTTCCCTGAATCTAGACTCATATACCTATCTACTAATTTTTTATAAAAGTTTTGGTTGGGCCAATTAGTACAGTTTATTAGTTAAATTTACCCCTGTTTCAAGACTTGACTGGTCTGACCTCTGTTTACTACGAACAACATTTCTCTCTGTACAAAATTCATATGACTATGAGGTTTGTTTCTCCTAAAACTAAACTCAATAAGGATTCTGAGGATATAAAATACACCACCTAATTATATCTTTACAATTTATGGTGAATTTATAAATTAGGAACAGGGGATTCAGAAACTGCTATGAACCTGTTTCACTAAAATTCAAATATCTTCTAACATATAATTCCTTTACCTGTTTCATTTGTTTCATGTGACACTAGACATAATAAGATTCAATTTGATATGTAGTCCATCACCAAATTCAATTGCTATGATTTTAGTAAATTTTCAAACTCGCGTCAGTGTTGCTGCAGTATTCTGTTTATGGCAAATTTCATCCCTCTTATGAGTTTTATGCACTAAGTATCTTAATAATTTTCCTTAACATCAAACATAATCTAAACTTACCATTTTCATAATTTATCATTATCAAATATTTTCTCAACCATTCTGTCACCATATCATAAGATCATTTACACAAAATAAGTATATTGCTATAGATGCCATACTTAAATTTACAAGCCATTTACCAAAACTCTTCCTGATAGTATGACTGAGCCTTCAACCTATCCCGACTCCTGAACTGGCTTGTCCAAAACTACAATGAGTAAGAAGGAGGGAGTAAGCATAAATGCTTAGTAAGTTCATATGTAAATAATAAATAACATAACAAACAATCAAACTAATCAACATTAGCATATATCATCAACACACTTATCACATTTTTTAATCATTTTCCATCATCTTATTACCTTATCGTGGTTGTAATCAACAGTCAACCCGAGGGTTAAATACATACCTGTCCAAAATATCCATTTCTCATCACTTACCAATACGTCTCTTTTCATCTCGAGTATTCCTCCATTTGAGTAAAACTTTACCCGTTGAACACATCGGAATATAATTCGGATACATGGATAATTTGCATATAAGAGCCTCATATGTAATCAAGCTACCATGTAACCCGCCCATAAGTGAACCCGGACTCAACTCAACGAGCTCAGGCGTTCGCATCCATAAGTGAACTCGGACTCAACTCAACGAGTTCGGATGCCTAGTAACATTTCACGAACTCGGACTCAACTCAACGAGTTCGGATGCTCAACCATCCTAGTGACATGTCACTTGTATCCTAATCTATTCCTAAGGTTCAAACGGGCGTTTTCCTCGATCACACATCTTTGCCGTCTTCCACGGAATATCGAAATCGGTACTTCGGTGATAGTTCATACTCATCAAGTAATTCACATAATTACATATTATTCAACAATAACCACAAAGCATAATATTTCATAATAATAATCAGCATCATATCATATAAACAACATTAAATTGGTTAAAATGACAATTATGTTACTACATTTACACATGAACTTACCTTGGTACCAAAATATAAAGATTTTGCAATTTAGTCCACAATCTTTTCTTTTCCTCGATTGAGGTCGATTCCACGTCTTTCTTGATCTAAAATAACACATTTAGCTCATTTAATACTCACATTATCAAATTAATCCTTAACTCAAATTTTGGCAAAATTACAATTTTGCCCCTAAACTTTTGCATATTTACATTTTTTCCCCTAGGCTCGGGATTAAACTTTATTCCTTATTCTTATGTTTTACAACATGCTGATCACTTTTCTCTTCTATGGCAACATCAAATTCTCACTCTAACATGTACTTGTGACTATTAGGTATTTTTACCGATTAAGCCCTTTTACTCATTTTTGCTTAAAATCGAGTAGTACAAGTTGTCTAACATAATTTAAAACCCCATATTCTATCATAAAACATCCAAATACACAAATTTCACCTATGGGTATTTTTCCAAATATAAACCCTAGGTTGAATTATTGCTAACATAAGCTTAATCGAGCTACCGGGATTCTAAAAACGTAAAGAACTTTAAAAACGGGGCTTGGAATCACTTACTATGGAGCTTGGAAGCTTGAAACAAACCCTAGCTATGGATAACCCTTTAAATTTCGGCCTAATGAAGAAGATGGACAAAAATTGGCTTTTAATTTTGTTTTTAATTCATTTTAATAACTAAATGACCAAAATACCCTTACTACTAAACTTTCCAAAAATTCCTTCCATGTCCTAATTTTGTCCATGAACTTAAAATTGGTTAAATTTCTATTTAAGACCTCCTCATTAATATTCCAAAACAATTTCATACAAAAAACTTCTAGAATGCAAGTTTTGCAACTTATTCGATTTAGTCCCTACTTTCAATTTAAGCACTTTAGGCATAGAATTTCATCACGAAATTTTCACACAATCATGCAATCATATCATAATCATCAAAATAATTATAAAATAATTATTTCTATCTCGGATTTGTGGTCACGAAACCACTATTCTGATTAGGCCCTAATTCGGGATATTACAGTGTTTCTATACGAAGTTAGATGGTGTTGATGAAATTCGATAATGCATGATGTTTAAATAGTATTGAACAAGGTCATTGTACTTAAATTGTATGACATACATGTATTGAATGGAATTGCCCAAGTGAAGAATAATTAAATAAATTTATTTGTTTAAATTTAAGCTCAAGAGCAAAGGGGAACTAAATCTGATAAAGGGAAGGAAAAAGTGGTCGAATAGCTGTTGAAATCGTTCAACAACAATCGAGGTAAGTTTTCGAGTAATGGAACTTAGATTATGATTCGATTAGATCATGTTATAAGCAAATCAAAATCATGCTCTTTGTATGTAGCTATTGAGCCGAAAATGATAATGCTTGATAAGTGACTTGTGTTTGAATTCTAGTTATGAAAATGAAATATAGGCGTGTCATGATTTATTGATATGTGCATGAATATTCGGATGATAGCTGGGCTAAGTCCCGAAGGCATTTGTGCGAGTTACTATAACCGGGCTAAGTCCCGAAGGCATTTGTGCGAGTTACTATATCCGGGCTAAGTCCCGAAGGCATTTGTGCGAGTTACTATATCCGGGCTAAGTCCCGAAGGCATTTGTGCGAGTTACTATAACCGGGCTAAATCCCGAAGGCATTTGAGCAAGTAGCTATATCCGGCTAATTCCCGAAGGTAGTTGGTTTGGAAATGAGCAATCTTGCTGTAATAATTTCAATTAATACGCTCGTAAAAGCC
Source organism: Gossypium hirsutum (assembly GCF_007990345.1). NCBI lineage: Eukaryota > Viridiplantae > Streptophyta > Magnoliopsida > Malvales > Malvaceae > Gossypium > Gossypium hirsutum. Next base: position 27,491,178 of record NC_053432.1, on the reverse strand, counting down.
CAACGATGAGGTATGTTTTGTATATGCATTGGAATAATTGATTTCTTTTAAATAGTATTCGCTCAATCGATTAACAAGCTTCTGGCCTTTAGTCAAGTTGATTCCTTATGTATGAATATAAGGGTTGGAAATGTGAAGTAGGTATGATTGTGAGAATATGTGTATATGAAATTATTCGTTTAGTCATATGAATGCTATACTTCAGTTGTGCATGATTTCATTACTCAAAACATACTAAGCATTAAATGCTTATTCCGTTTCTTTGATTCTTTGTTTTATAGATTTTGGTTCGTCAGCTATCGGATTCGGGAGTGTCAAAGTCAAAGTCATCCACACTATCAAAGCCCTTTTGGTACTCTTTTAGTTGAACTCTGAAAATGGCATGTATAGGACTACCCTTTTGTTGTTGGTCATGTACCTTTCGGTATTGTATATATTTGGATAGCCATGCGAAAATGGCTTATATATATTTTGAGCATAGCGTTATAATCATCTTGTATGTTGTTCATGGAGTGTTATGGAAATGTTGGTAACGATTAGCCATTGGAATGGTTAATCACGATCATTTTGGTGCTATGTATGACAAAATTTTAGTTGATCCATTGAAAACCATGAAATAGGTAAAGTTTACCTTAAAAATAGATGCTGACAGCAGCAGTGATGTGGATTTGAAAATCACTAAAAATAGTAGGAATGGTATTAAATAGTGAATAAATTATGTAATCGAACCTTGATGAATCTATTTTCATATGAAACTAACGAACGATCATATGAGCCGTATTTTATGAGATGTTTAAGTTTTCGCGAAACAGGGCCAGAGCGATTTCTGGATCCTCTGTTCCGACTTTGGTAATTCATTATAAATTAACCAGAGATAATTAGAAGTCATGCCCTATATGTACAGATTCCGTTTTGAGTTTAGTTTCTTTAGAAACAAACGGAATAAGTATTGAAGCCCTGTACAGGGAGATATCCAAGTCATAATGCGCTAAGATCAGAATGGTCGAACCCTGTAATAGGGGAGACTTTAACTAATAAAATTTACTAATTGGCCTGACCAAAAATTCTAGAAAAAAATTTGTGGATGGATATATAAGTCTAGTTTTAGGAAAATTTTACGGAATCAGTTTTCGAGTTTTGGAACTTGAGATATGATTTTTAAAGTGACTGTGATGCAGTTAACCAGCTTGTCTGGAATTTTAAAATGAACTGTGTTAATAAATGAAATAAGTCTGTTAACACCTCGTGTTCGACTCCGGCAACGGTCTTGGGTACGGGGTGTCACAATGATGATTGTGAAATGAATGCTAAATGTCTCGATATGTCTGGTAATGCCTCTTAACCCTAATCTGGCGACAGATACGGGTTAGGGGTGTTACATTCAAAACCATGTTTTTTCAATCATATTTACAGATTTGTGTTTCCTTGATAGACAGAGTCACGAAACATAACTTGATGTAAAGAAAATCATTAGATATTTATAGGATTTCAACCTCAGCTTAGAGCAATATTTCTATCTTTATTTAGCCCTAGATCTTAATGTTTTTAGAATAAAAAGGGGAAAGAGGATAACCTTTTTTTCTTAACTCAACTGGAGTGTCCTTTTTAACTTCACCCAAGTCTCTATAGGAACTTGATAAATTTCACATCAAGACTAATGGCCTTATCATAATCTACTACCTCTAAGAGCTTATTTAGTTATTTCTTTAGCCTTTAACCCTTGTAGTTCATATCCGGTTAATTCCTAACTAGCTTGCCTTACAATTTAGCTATCATTGGGCCACATTGGTCACTAGATGTAATACACCACTGGCATAATCTTACATCCTAAAAATCATTTTACATAGCCATACACCTTATTTCACTAGTCATAGTTATCTGATGTGGGATCTTTATTCACTTATTTTCCTTTCAAAGTCCACGCACTCTATATGTCGTAATGGGCTTTTAGGTAAGCACTACTTCTCCAATAGTACTTCTTTATACTATATACCATATTCTTATATACATATTCTTAATAGTATTCCTTGATTTGTCATACTTATCTTTCTTCAAAGTTAGCCATAAGTTTTGTTGTAATTCCCAAATTAATTTAATTTTGTTTTTGTGAATTTTGACATAAATAAGTATCTGCTTCAGTGGCTAAGTGTTTCGATTGTGTGTTTGAGGTCTTGGGTTCAAGCCTTACTTTTGGAAAACATGTTATTTTTTGTGCAACCCTTATCCCTTTTATGTGGGCTTATGTTATATTTTTGGTAAACTCATATCAGAATAAGTCAGCTGGTTCAAGTGGTAAGGTGTTAGCTTACCCTAAGGTCTAGTGTTCGATTCCTTGTGTGAGCGTGGATGATATTTTTGCTTCGGTTGTTTGATAGAGGTTCGGTGGAACTGAAACTCTGCGATTGTTGGATAAGGATTAAGGTGGTGATTAGTGGGGATTTAGTTGTTAGTGGGAGGTTAGGATATGCTTTAGTTTTTTTATAAATTTTTAGTGATTTTCTCTCTCTTCTCAACTTTTCTGATGTTCCCCATTGTTTTTCCCTTCTTTCCAACATTTGTTTCCTTTTCGTCTTTCCCTTCAATTTTGCTCATAAACTATTGATTCTTGCTGTTGCTTTTGGAATTTCGGTGCTCTTCGTCCAGTTAAGGTAAGTGGGGTTTCACTTGTTTGTAGTTTTTGACTTCTGAAGGCTATTTGACTCTTTTCGTATTAGGGTGGTGTAGTTAGAGAATCTAATTTTTTGTTACCATTGTTGTGTAGGAGAAGGATATGAACAGTGAGTTTCGCTTTAACTGGCTAAATGGTGTTAGCAGAAGTTTCGTCATCAGTAAGTTGGGGTGTATTTTTGGATTATTGTTGTTGATGAATTCGTAAATTAAATTGCTAAATCAGTGTTTGGTATACTATTTTTAATGTTTCAGAGGTCTTGAGATTGCTGTAGCGTCAAATACGAATCACGTTTGTAATGAAAACACGAGAAAATGAGGTTTGACGAAAGCTAAAAAAGTGGCCTGCTAGCCCCACATGGGCGTGTGCCCGACCGTGTGCACCACAAAACTGTGTGACAGACGAGTGTGTGGCCTTGTAGATCACACGAGATAGGCCGATTTGGGCTTGTAGGCCACACGGGCATGTGGGCTGTGGGCCAAGCCTTGTCAGCCATACGGGCAAGATCAATTTGGGCGTATGGGTCCACACGAGCAAGCCACACGGGCAAGTCGGTCCAAAATTCTAAAATTTTCCCAAAGGTTGCATACATTGTTTCGAATGACTGTGGGCCTTTCGTAGGGTCGGTAAGGGAAAAACAAACCCTAATGCATGATATCTGCTATTCTATTAAACTGATTTGAGCATTTAGAAATTGATATGTATGATTTGACTGGTTCGTAATAACATGTATGTTATCTATATATGAGCATACGAGACATGTTAATTCTATTTTATCTATTATCTGTTATTTGTATCTATGTATGGGGTGGGATCGTATATGTCAAAGAAGTGTTCTATGAGGTAATATTTCACCGATATACTAGCTGCTTGATTGCAAACTATTTTGATAAGTGTTGTAAAGACACTATGTGGTGTGTAGGGCTACGTGAATGTTTTATACCCCACATGGTGTATTGGGATGCTCAAAGATTGTGTGTAGAGGATGAGGGTAGGACTTTGCATATTTATATGTTCTGAAAATCCGATTATGATATTATTTGATTCTATTAAGGACTTATGTCTGTATCTATTCTGCTACATGGGAAATCTAAGTTTATGTGCATGCATGTCACTATTAAGTTACACACTAATTTTTTGAAAACTCAAATCTGTTTGTCTATTCTGTTCAGGTAATCCTTAGGCATAGGCGGGTTAGTGCGACGGAGGCTCAGCAGTGACCACTAGCCCAGAAATTATTTTTAACTAGTAAATTATTTAATTTTTGAGATTTTCGTTGAGAGTTTTGTAATTTGGGGATTCTCGAGACTATTGTCTATAATTTAGGTTTTGGATGCATTTAGATTTTTAAACTGTGATGTTGGGCAAACAACGGTTTTAAGCAAATAAATGTTTTCTGAAAACACAAGCTAGGTTTTCAACTATAACGACTTGCAAACTTCCGCTGCAAATTTATGTTTTACTTAAAGGGGAAATAAATGAAGGTTTCGTTAAAGAGAATCAGTATAAGTTTTTTAGAAAATGTGGACTCTTTTAGAAAATTTAATTAAGAAGTTTTAAACATGAAAGTTTGTTTCAAAACCCTTCTTCGTAACATTTCCTGATTCGCCATAATGTCTGGGCTGGGTTTGGGGGGTTACATTTGTTCGTTTTGAATATTTGATACATTGTAATTACAAGATTTCAGCATGGGTTCCTTTCATTTCGTTCATAATCCACCAGACTAGGTCATATAGGCATTTTTGAGGAATTTCTTATGCTTCGCTAAATCTTTGTGTATTGCTAGCCCAATTTTTACTCTTTGTGCATCGCATCCAATAGCATCATTGAATCATTGGTTTTCATCGGGTGGGATGTTAGATTTGAGTATTATTTGAAATATCAAATAACTAACGAGTGAGCTAAATAAGCCTAGTGTGAGTCTTAAATTAGGTAACAAATAGTAATTGAAGCATACATTTTAGAATATAGTAGAAAATATAGATAAGCAGTCCAATTTCATAGATACCAATATACATGATGATGTTGATGTAGAGTTTTTCAGAAATCATGTCAGATTTTTAGAAAAGTTTCTACCCAACTCCTCTACACACCATAAAAGAGTTCCCAAGAACTCATCCTTCCAATAACACACCAAAATTGTGGACAAGCTACCAGAACAGACAAATATGTGGACAAGGCACCAAAACTACAAATGTACTGCCAGAATATGTGGATATACCACTAGAATGTACAAATCATTAAATTGCCATAAACTTCCTCCTTTCAGTATCGTCCCAACTCCATGCAATGTGATATGACATACATAAACAGAATCAGAACAGTAGGCATTCTTAACACGCGATCAAATATGGTGATTTCAGAAATTCATCTCACATTATGAGATCAGATGAACAGAAAGAAAATCGTGCCATAATGTCACAAAACATGAGTGTCAGAACATAACATATTTCATCATCGTACAACAAATGAACCATCACAGAAATCAAATTAAAGCACTTACCTTAAGCTCAAAATTAGTAATCATTTTAGCACTTCCAAACCATCACTTAATCACATTATTGACAATAATATATAAATCACAATAACATTATAAGTGATATTCTATCACCAAATACTTAAGGTAAGATGCACATATTTCATAATCATCTAACTCGTAACAAATCTAAACTGCAACCCTTGGTTTCAGATCTAACTAAACTAGTTTAGATCAGTTCCTAAAATACATAAATCAAAGTTAGAAATCAATTTTCAATACCATAAATATATGGCAAGAATTGAAAGAATCCAAAACGTTATATGATTATCTTGGGTGTTCAATACTTCCTCTTCCTCTTCTTCAATCGAAAACAACTACTATTTTCCAAATTGTTAAAGATTATCAATAATCAAATTTGATCCTTCAATCCAAAAATAACTCATGATTAGAATATATTATTCGGTAATCTCTTTAAGAGATCATAAAAGGTTGATGATATCTAAGATTTAGAGTACTTATGATCTTAATAAACAAAGAACCGACCCGATGGTAAGGATCACTGAAGATTATGAGCAACACAAACAATATCTAATATTATACATCTAGAGAGAATGAATAGATTGAATTTATAAACATTATAAAATTCATATGATAAGAAAAAAAAGGGAGAAAAACTATTGGTTTACGACGATTTGTCGGCGATGGGTAGTGGCGGTCACGGTGACGGACGGTGGTGATGGTTAATAGGGGTGGCGCAAGTGTGGCTTTAGGGTGGAGGAGTGGCATATGGTGCTGGTATGGATGATGGTCACAACAAAATAAAATAATAAGAAGCTAGAAGTTTTTGGAGAACAACCAAAAAGGGGCGGTACACTAAGGTTGAAATGGAGGAGAAAAGAGAGAGTGTTGTATGGATGAAAAACAAAAAAAATGTGTATGCACTACATGGGTTGGATGGCTACCCTATTCAACACACAACCATTTGGTAAGAAAGGGAGACAAAGGAAGTAGAAAGGGGGAACTAAAAGGAAAGGAAGGGGACATGAGGAGTGAAATAAGGAGACGATAACTTTTGAAAGAGTTATATCTCAAGCCTCTAAACTTGATGACTTGCCTGTACTTAAGTGGATATATTTTCATTTCTAGGTTATTATTAGAATATTGCATAATAAAGCTTGGATCATGCATTGGATGTCATTATATGTAACTTTTATTGTTGGGAAGAAAGGAATTGGTTTTTATATGCCGTAGGTGCAAGAAGGATAGAAAGATTGAGAAAAAGGAGGAAAGGGATGAGGGAAGTGAAATATTGCCATGGCAAAGGGTTGGACAGATTGCCAACAAAAATGCCATGGCAATTCCAAGAAGATGCTGACATAGCACAAAGTCCTCGTCACTCTCAGCCAACTATACGTGTACCAGATAAATTCACCTAAAAAAGAAGAAGAAAATGTGTGTACTAAGAGAGAAATGACCTACCATATAAAAAAAGAAAGAGAAATAGAAGAAGAAAAGTTTTTCTCTAAAGAAAAAATCTCGTGGAAATTACTTATTATTTTTAAAATTTTTTTTATTAGTTTTCTTGTCCCGCCTAATTCTTATTTTACCATGTTAGGCCATGATTTTAGACTTCTCTTCACCCACATCACAGTCCTACTTTCTCTCACTTTTACCTTAGTCGATTCATTTTCTTTCACGGTTACTAACAATGTCTTCTTATTCACTATTTTCCTTATTTATTCCATAACTGTAAAGTTCTCATTTTTATTTTACAGTTACTCTCTTTCTTGCTCTAAATGGCTCGACATGCTACTCTCACTATGCCACCGATAACATTTTTCAACAAAGTTGCTGAAGAGAAGTACACCATGAACACATCTAAGCGATCATTCTGCATGGAGAAAGGTTTTCTTTTTCAAGGCGCAACCTTTATGGGATATACTGAAGCGATTTCTTCTATAGTTGAAAAATATGGCTGGCAAATATTTTGCCTTCATCTTGACAATGTTCTCACAAAGGTTGTAAAGGAATTTTATGCCCACTTAACCTTTACAAACAATGCTTTATCTATGTATAAGGCATTTTAGTGCTATTTGATGAGTACTCCATCAATGCACAATATGGTTTACTTGAGGGTCCTGATGAACATTCTCAGATTGTTGTGACAATAATAGCAGAAGGTCTACAACAAGTTCTTAAGGATCTCTGTGTAGAAGGAACAAAATGGACAGTTTCTTGACAAGATTGCTACACAATCGAGCGTATTTCTTTGAAGCCCCAATGTCAAGTATGGTATCATTTTCTTAAATATCGCCTTAGCCCTTCAACTCATAACTATACTATTTCGAAAGAGCGCATGTTGTTACTTCACTCTATCATGATTGGAAGAAAAATTAATGTTTGCAAAATTATTTTTAAAGAAGTTCATTGCTATGGCCAAAAGAATGCGGGTACACTGAATTTTCCATCTCTTATTATTGCCTTTTGTCAATGAGTTAATGTCCTTATTCAGACCAACAAGGATAAAATTCCAAATAAGGGAGCCACCACAAAGTATATTCCCATGGGATTTTTAGGGGAGGACATGCCACGACATCAACATTCTCTCTGTCTACTGGTGCACATGCCATTCCATCCACTTTTCACAATGATTTTGAGTAGTAGGTGCTCAATGCTCATGAGAAGTTAAAACAATAATTTTGTTTGATAGAGAAATAAAATTTGCGAATAGCTACCAATCTAGGTAAGGCATATGAGAAATGGTTGTATTTAGGGGTTATGTATGGAAGTGGGATGGTGCTATTAAGAAGTCTCTGCAAAAAAAATTTACCAGACCTATACCTGCATTCCCCAAATTTCCCAAAAAGCTACTCTCAAATCTAGAGGATGAGGATGAAGCTAAAGCTGCTAAGACTAGACATACCACACACAACAACCACTGAAGAGTGGAGAATCCAAGAAACAGAGGAGGATGAAGAGAACACAAAATCAGTGAACATTGAATCTGATAGGGAAATAGATGAAATGAACCAACCTTTTGCACTAGTTGAAGGTGCTACTGCACCTCAATCAATTGTGCCCATATCGGAGCAAGATTGTGAGATTAAGCAACTGATTGCTGATCACACTAAATCAGATGATGAAAACAAATAGGTGCCAATCATTTGCTGAAAAGAAAGTAGTGCTGCAAACACATTAAAGTACCACCAAATTCATTCCAAGCTTTTATTTTTATTTTCATTTGCATGCTTTTCATTATATAACATGTGTTTTTCATGCATTCATAATTGTTTTAAATTACATTTTGCATTGAGGACAATGCATCTGTAACACCCCAAACCCGGCCTAGACGTTATGGCCGAATTTGACGTGTTACATTGAAGTGTTTTAACGAAAACCGTGTTTTCATTGAAAACCCTTCTTAAACAAAAGAAACCTTAATTAACTTAAAAATAAACACACCTTTCAGTTTCGAAAGTCTTGTTTAATTTTGATTTAAGAAAATTTATCATTTAAAAAATTAAGTTGCGGAAACGTAGAAAACGTACTATAATTTAGGAACCCATGTTCAATTTCTCGTAATTATAATGAAAATAATAATAATAATTCAAGTAATAATAACTTAATGAAAACCTTGTTACAATCTGATTTGAACACACTTAAAAAGAAATAAAAACTTAAATGCTTAAAAAAAACCAAGTCCAAATTATCTTGCTAGCCGGTCACCCAGAGTCCCTCCAAACATCGAACATTTTACTGAGCATCACGTGAAAATAAAATAAAAGAGGGGGTGAGTTTTCGCAAACACAGCGTGTACAACCCTCGATGAAAAACAAGCATTCAAAGAGAAATCATCAAACATGCAATGCAATCCCATCCAAATTATCCATCCGCTACACACCAACTTTGTCCCCCATCACACCATGTAGGGATATAAATATCGACCCACCCAACCCACACACCAATGGTAGCCCGATTGCGGAACTACCTTCATTTACATATTGGGCTTTAAAAGCAGTCGGTGGATCCACGATTGTCACGTAACCATGCGATCCTCATATACTTCCTCCGTTCCATAGTTTCCACCCCATATGTAACCTAAGCAGAACATCATATGTATGCATGTCACATCCATAAAACTTACATTCATCATCTAGGTGTATTTTGGTCATTTTCGCCCTTAAGGGCATTTCTGTAATTTTCCCTTAATTACGGTTTTCACTTACCTTGGCCCGTGAACAAGTCCCGCGAGCTAAGATGAACGAATACTATGCACTAGGTAGGATTTTAGAGAAGAGGAGGTGGGTCATTAAGACCGCTTAAGTACCAAGCTCTCCCTAGATCCAATCCTAGACATGCATATACCCGTTGCCACACCTTAACCCTATAACTTGCCCACTGTCTCAATTAATTAATTAAGTTTTATGTAGTCATCATATACTAGGCCCAATACCCTTACATATATGCATATGGCCCATTAGGCCTAATCTTATTCAAATGGCCCATCTGGCGTAGTTCATATTCTTATGGCCCACTAGACCCAATTCTCATTCATATGGCCTATTAGGCCCAAATCATATTATATTCATGCTCACATACAAATTTTCTAACACATAGCATCATTTATCAAGCTTTTCCAATTATGGGCCCAATAGCCCATCAGGCCCATTTAGCCCATTCCAACCCGTTTGGCCAATTCTCAACCCAAGTCCATGGAATCAAGAAACCTATCCATTTTCTCGATATGTGTTCGCGCACTCGTGTGACTACCGTAGCCCAACTTTTGGCTTTTTGGCATTTCAACTTTTCAGCTTTTTGGCATTTCAGCTTTTGCCGATTCATTGTGTGTGAGTAGTATATGTACACCCTGATAGGCAAGTGTGCTGCGATTTCCTTAGCCCAAACCTACAATCGATATCACTTAAAGATTAATTTCACGTACTTATCGAATACTTTGCCAAAAGTCGAAATCTCACCTTAGCCTTACCTTGCGTGATAAGTATAACAACCCTTTCACTAACCATGTTCACCTCCTAGATCTGCACCAATCATAACTATTAAAACCAGAATAATAGGTGAGTCATATCCAACACAAGCCCCCTTACCTTACTATGGCTATTCGGCCAACCTTAGCCAATGGATGAGGAATACTTACCAAAATCGCAACACCTGAGGAGCAATTCGGCAATGAGGTAAGATCTGAGATCCGAACTAATTCCCTACCACAGTTGATTAGAAAGAGTGAGGGGCAATATTTGATACTTACCAAAGAAACCGATTGGAAGAAAAATACTTACACTAGATTTGACCGAAGTAGGAGTAGTGATGGCACCAAGGGTATTCGGCCAAAGAGGTTCGGCCGTTTATGATTTTATAAGGCAAAAGAGGGTTATTCAGCTCCAAGGAAAAAGAAAGAAAAGTCAGCAATGAGGTAGAGGAAGAATAGAATTCGGCACAAGGAAGAAGTAAAAGAAAAGAAAGGCAGAGGTTTTTCGGCTTTTAGAGAAAAGAGTTTCCGGTAACAGGGTGAAGGAAATTCGGCATTAGCTTCATACCCTAGCATTCGGTCCTTATTTATAAGCCTTATAGCCGAATTCTCCCATGCCCAATTCCCTATTCGGCTCCATCACTTCTCCATTCTCATCTCCTCGTTTTTCTCCCTGATAACCCCTTGATCCTTTCCTTAATTTTCTTTTCTAAACACTCCCCTTGGAGTCCATCTTCACGCCACTTCCATCCTTCTAGAAGGCCAAAATTAAACTTCTAAAAACACTAAACTAGGATTCAAACCTTGGACCTCCTTGCTAGCTATTAATGCCACCTCCTTTCACTCTAAGTGGTGTCACCAAGCCACTCTTCTACAAGGCTTTTTTATGCTAATTTCCCCTATCTTTATTTAAAAGCCCAACTACTTGCCAACCCTGATTCTTTTAATAATTAAATTATAATTTCTTCTACCCCTTAATTCAAACTCAACCCTTGACCAAGACCTACCTTTGCGTAATTAACACTTAACCGAAATTATTAAGCTCAAAAAGAAAAAAAATTAAAATTTCAGGATTTTTGGATTTTGAGATTTTTGAGGCGTTATAACTCTACCCCCTAAAAGAAATTTCATCCTCGAAATTTTACCTGATTCAAATAGTTGAAGATATTGACGTCCCATCGCTTCCTCTGGTTCCCAAGTAGCCTCCTCCACTTTGTGATTCTGCCAGAGCACTTTGACTAATGGAACGGACTTCCTTCTCAGCTTTTTGACATCTCGACCAATTATTTGTATGGGCTCTTCTTCGAAAGTTAGGTCTGGCCTGATCTCGATTTCTTCAACCGCCACGACATGTGAAGGATTTGAGTGATACTGCCTCATCATGGAAACATGAAACACGTCATGGATCTGGCTTAGTTCAGGAGGTAACTCTAGCTAGTAATCGACTGGCCCAATCTGCCTTACAACCCGATATGGCCTAATGAACCTTGGGCTTAACTTCCCCTTTCGTCCAAACCTTAATACCTTCTTCCAAGGAGAGACCTTAAGGAAAACTAAGTCCCCCACTGCAAACTCTATTTCTTGATGCTTAAGGTCAACATATGACTTTTGCCTAAGGAAAACTAAGTCCTCCACTGCAAACTCTATTTCTTGATACTTAAGGTCAGCATATGACTTCTGCCTAACCGAGGCCTCCTTCAACCGATCTCGGATCAATTTCACTTTATCCTCAGTATCGGCTACAAACTCAGGGCCCAAAACCCTTAGTTCGCCCAACTCCTTCCAACATGTTGGAGTTCGATACCTTCGCCCATACAGTGCTTCATATAGAGCCATCCCAACGCTTGCTTGATAGCTATTATTGTACGCGAATTCAGCTAACAGTAGATAGTCCTCCCAGCTACGTCGGAACTCAACCACACATCCCCTAAACATATATTCCAATACTTGGATCACCCTTTCTGACTATCCATCAGTTTGAGGGTGGAAACTCGTACTGAAGTTCAACCTAGTACCCAACGCTTTAACAACTTCTTCCAAAATTGCAAAGTGAAACGTGGGTCCCTATCAGATATTATAGATATTGGCACTCCATGCAATCTTACAATCTCCGCCACATACAGCCTAGCCAGCCTTTGCAACGAGTAGTTGGTACGAACCGGTACGAAATGGGAAGACTTGGTTAACTGATCCACTATGACCCATATCGAGTCTTTCTTAGTAGGCGTTAAGGGTAGCCCACTAACAAAGTCTATAGTGACCCTCTTCCACTTCCAGAGTGGACTGCCTTAGATCATAGTCCTTGGGTATACACATTCTCCCACAGAAACACAATACTCATTTACTATTTATCCCAAAGTCCGATGTCTCCCCACTCTCCACTTGTCTGAAACGAGCACCTAAGGTCTCATCCATTAACTGCTTACTCCTTATCTATTCGACCCACACTGGCTTTACTTGAAGCTCCGCTAACAAGCTACCATCATCCAACAAGCTTAAATGAGCGAGCATAGCTCTCAAGTCTGACTTAACCCTACGACTCAATGCATCGACTACCACATTCGCTTTGCCAGGGTGGTATTCTATCGAGCAATCATAACCCTTCAATAATTCCACCCACCCACGTTCCCTAAGGTTTAGCTCCTTTTGGGTAAGGAGGTACTTCAAACTCTTATGGTCCGAATAAATTACGCACTTCTCCCCATATAAGTAATGCCTCATATCTTAGGTACGAACACTACCGCAGCTAGCTCCAAATCATGGGTTGGGTAATTCACCTTGTAAGTCTTAAGTTACCGTGACGCATACGCAACCACCTTCCCTTCTTGCATTAATACACAACCTAAGCCCACATGCGATGCGTCACTATAAACCATAAACTCCTTTACAGGCACTGGCTGAATCAACATAGGGGCTTCCGTTAAAACTTTCTTGAGTTTTCCAAAACTCTCCTACTACTTGTCTGTCCAAAAAAATGGTACCCCTTTCCTCAACAACCTAGTTAAGGGTGCAGCGATTACTGAAAAGCCCTCAACAAACCACCTATAGTATCCTGCCAAGCCTTAAAATCATCAAATTTTTTATACCAACTTAGGTGTTTTCCAGTCTAACACCACTTCAATTTTTCGAGAATCCACCTTAATCCCCTCGAATGACACCACATGTCCTAGAAAAGTAACCTCCCTTAGCCAATATTCACACTTACTAAATTTGGCATACAGCTACTTCTCCCTCAAAGTCTGCAACACAATCCTTAAGTGTGCATCATGCTCCTCCTCATCTTCTGAGTACACCAGAATGTCATCTATAAAGACTACCACGAACTGATCCAAATAGGGTTGGAAAACCTGATTCATGAGATCTATGAAAACGGCATGTGACAGCCCTAAAATGACCCTAGTCGGAAAGCGGTTTCGGGACCGCTAAACCGAGTCACCAAATTATTTGAATATGATATTAATTGTCTAACATATGTGAATATGAATGTGTGAAAGTTTTAAGCTTCGATTTAGTCGATTGCATGTGAATTTAGTAATAGGACTTATGTGTGACACTTTTGAAATGTGATAGGTTAATCCATAAGGATCTATTAGTGCATGTAATCAAATGGGTGGACTTGCATGTCAATTTCCCCCATTTAATTACTAGTGGTCAGCCATGACAAAGGGTGATGGGCAAAACATGTCATAAAACATGTTGTGCTAATGGTTTATGTGAGAAAGGATAAAATAATAATGGGAAGGTAAATGATGACAAAAAAAATGTGTGTGGTTGCCCCCCTCCTCCATTGCCGTGAATGGAAGAAAGAAAGACTTCAACTTTTATTTTTCTATCTTGCTTCCTTGTCTCGTTCAAATGAAGCTAGAGAGGAGAGGTCGGCTGCATGTAGGGGAAAACCATGAAATTTGTTTGCTTATAAGTTGAAATTTTCAAGTAGAAGGCTAAAAAGGGGAGGAGCAAATTGAATAGGTAGAATCGGTGTTGGGAACCTTGGTGAGTTTTCCTTGAACTTTTATTTGATAATTGTTGAAACAGTCAAATTGCTGTCCGAATTTTACCTTGTTGGTATTGTTAATTGCTGCCCTGTTTATGCTGTCTAAATATTGTATTATTGATGCTGTCCGAATCAGCCTCCGAATGTGATATGTTACAGCAATTAAGCCAAGTGTTGCGAGTCCTCTTAGGCTGCCCACAACGCAACCTTTCAATACTAATGTTACCATGAATTTACCTTCAATTGATGGTGTGGTGTATATACATTTTAGAAAGAAAGATGTTGTTGTTTAGTTGAATTTTCATTTGATAAATGTTCATTCGGTCAAATGGGAGAAGAATGAGATGAATTTAAATGTTCTGGTTTATTATTTTAGTTGCTAAATGAAGAAAAATCGGCTAACAAGGGAGTACTAAGGCCGAATATGATTTTGAATATTAGTGGTGTAGTTGCCGAATTTGAACTATGAAGTTATTGAGTAATGTGTGTGTTTTAAGTGATAGAATTCAGTGAATGCTTGGAATGTGATATGTATGAATTATGTGTTAAATTAAGGTTTGCTAAGCTAGCTATTAAGATGAAGTGAAAATGTTAGTAATTGATTGCTAGTGTATATATGTGTACTAGCCGAGCTTTGAATTTAAATAATGGTTGGAGCACCGTGTGTTGTAATGAGATTATTTGAGTGAAATCATAGATATTTATATGATGAATTCAATTGTGGATATACATGCTTAAATAAGATGCATACATGAATGAATAGATAGCTTGGTGTTGCATGTATTCGGTCATAAAGGTGCACATGAGGAAATGTTAGATTAATTGTATTAAATTGCTCAATGTGATTAAAAATGCGTATGACCATTTTGTGTTTGAGCTATAGGTGGCCATATGACCTATCAAACTCCTTGTCATATTCGGCCATAAGCTAGCATAATGAGACTTTAATAAGTTAAATTTGTTTGAATTAGCTCAAGAGCTTAGAGGGCCAAAGTTGGATAAGGGAAGGGAAAAAGTGATCGAATAGCCGCCGAAATTGTTCGACCACATCCGAGGTAAGTTTTAAGTGACTAAATGTTGAGTAAATTCAACTATAATAGGATATAATAAGTTGATTTAATAAGATATGATGTGGCCATGATATGTCTTAAACTCAAATGGTAAGTTCCTAAGTGTTTGGACTTGGAAATTTAAGAGCAAATTGTAATAATTTGCTCAGGACAGCTGCAGTAACGTGAATTTAGAAAATCACTATAAATGTTTGGTGTGGAATTATAGGCTGAATAAAATATACAATCAAATATTAATTAGTCTAGTTTCTTATAAAAGAGACCATGTAAGCAAAGGAATTTCCTATAAAGAGATATTTAAAGTTGTGTGAGACGGTGTCAGAATGACTCCGAAATCCCCTGTTCTGTTTTAAGAAAATCACTATAATTTGTACAAAAATGGTTACAAGATAAAATTTATATGCTTAGACTCCTTAATGAGTCTAGTTTCAAATGGAATCAAATAGAACATACTTTGAATTCTGTACAATGAGAATTTTGATTCGTAGTGAAGACTGGTCAGATTAGTCAAACAGTGAAACAGGGGAAATTTTAAGAAAAATCTGGTATTGATTGGCCAAACCTAAAATTATGAAAAATTTATGGATGAAAGATATATGAGTCTATATTCAGGGAAAATTAACGTCAAGTGATTTGGAGTCTTGTAGCTCCGATTATAAATAATTTAGTGACCATTTCTCAGGAAAACAGCTCGTAGTGAATATGTGATTTTGTTGTAAACATGGATAAAACTTGTTTTAGTTGCTCATAAGCTATTGATTAAACCCATTCTTTAATTCTAAATCGTGATATTGTAAGTATATGAGTATTCGAATATGAAATGATAGTATGGCGTAAAATTGAATTATTCATTGGAAAGTGATGGATGTAGATTCGGCCAAGACCAAGTCTGTACATGATAGTATATGTGGTATGTGAAGTATATTTGAATAAATGTGAAAGTGTATCTATGTGATAAGGCCTAATGGCCGATGTGATGAAAGTGAAAGTGTATATATATGTGATAAGGCCTAATGGCCGATGTGATGAATGTGAAAGTGCATATATGTGATAAGGCCTAATAGCCGATGTGATGAATGTGAAAGTGTATATATGTGATAAGGCCTAATGGCCGATGTGATGAATGTGAAAGTGCATATATGTGATAAGGCCTAATGGCCGATGTGATGAATGTGAAAGTGTATATATGTGATAAGGCCGAATGGCCAATGTGATGAATGTGAAAGTGTATATATGTGATAGGGCCGAGTGGCCAACGTGATGGATGTGAAAGTGTATAAATGTGATAAGTCCCGAAGGGCATTTGTGTCAGTACTATATCCGGGTTAAAACCCCGCAGGCTTTATGCGAGAATATTATCACTGATTAATGTCCGTAGGCTTCGTGCTCGTACTATATCCAAGCTCTAAAGACCCGATGACTACGTGTGGAGATTTTGTCCAGGTAAGCTCCGAACTAAAGGTTCTGCTGAAGATTCAAGTAAAGCGTAAGATTATACAACTTCACAGTAACAATTGGTAATAAATACGTTCAATGCGTTAAGTTGGTCAGGTATGTATTTTGAGATTATATTTAAGTTTGATTTAGACTAAATCACAAGGTCGTTATGTGATGCACATGTGAGTAAAGCAATAAGACTGTTCTATGATTATTGTGCATTTGGTCAATGTGGAAAGTCAGGAAAAAAAATATGTAATGTACCTATGATCATAAGAGGTCACTATCAAGTGAGAATTTATCTGCCTATTATATATGATGAGATGTGCATATTCGGTAAAGGGATGGTATGCCCGAAGGAAGAGTGAAATAAAAATACGAGCAACTATGTTATAATTTGATTGTTATCTGTTGACACTGCTTAAAACTTACTAAGCATTATAATGCTTACTCCTTGTACTTTGTTTCCTCTGTTTTATAGATCTCATTTGGAAGCTACAGGCTCGGGGATCATCAGCAACTAGTCACACTATCACTATCCACTGTTTGGTACTGCTACGTTTTGGATTATCTTATGGCATGTATAGAATAGACTAGTAGTGAGAGGATATTTTGGTTAATGTATATAAGCCGTGCGAAAATGGCATCTTTTGAATGTGTACTTATAGAAGTTTAAATTGTATCCCTGATTGTCTTTAGTACTTATCTAAAAGAATGTTCAAAAAAAAATTTACTGTTCTGATATGAGTTTCAAGACTGGTAATGCCCCTTTATCTATTCCGGCGACGGATACGGGATTGGGGTGTTACACGGCAGGTGCGTTCATCAGCCCAAATGGCATCACCAAAAACTCGTAGTGTCCATAACGAGTTCAGAAAGTCGTCTTATGAACATCCGCCTCCTTTACCCTCAATTGGTGATATCCCGAATGCAGATCAATCTTTGAGAAAATAGAAGCTCCCCTAAATTGATAAAAAGATCATCGATTCTCGGTACAGGGTACTTGTTTTTAACAGTTAACTTGTTTAACTATCGATAATCGATGCACATTCGCAAGGTTCCATCTCTCTTCTTAACAAATAACACCGGTGCTCCCCATGGAGACACACTTGGTCGGATGAATCCTCGATCCAACAATTCTTGAATCTGTGCCTTAAGTTCTATCAACTCTTTTGGTGCCATCTGATAAGAAGTAATGGACACCGGAGCCGTACCAGGTAACAGTTCGATTCCGAATTCTACTTCTCTACTTGGTGACAACCCAGGCAGCCCCTCGGGAAAGACATCAGGAAATTCCTTAACCGTTCTTAACTCCTTAACAGTATAGCTCTTAACATCCGTATCACTAATATAAGCCAAAAAGGCTTCGCATCCCTTTCGTGCTAACTTTTCAGCCTTCAATGCCAAAATCACATTCGACAGGTAATTCTGGAGTTCACCAATTACCACCACCTCCTTATCCTCCGCTGTTCTTAACACCATTCACTTTGCAGCATAATCCAAGGTGGCTCGGTGCTTCACTAGCCAATCCATACCTAAGATTAAGTCGAATTCGCTAAACGGCAGCTCCATCAAGTCCGTTAAAAAGGTAACCCCTTAGACTACTTAGGGTACCTCCCTAAACAACTTATTCACTCCTACTGACTGCCCTAACCGACTTATCACAGTCATCTCATTCGCAATAATCTCAAACATATCACCCAAAGACTCAGTCTTATTACATGCAACATATGAATGTGTCGATCTAATATCAATCAAAGCTGTGTAAGGTAACTCATATATAAGGAACATACCCGTTATAACATCTAGGGCATCCCCGTCCTCTCAATGATGAGCAGTATATACCAAAACTGGCTGTCTCTGGCCTGTCCACGACCCCTTGGCAGTAGCTGTCCACCCCTTGGTGGCTAAGCACCACCTTGACCCATTACTGGCTCTCGACCTAGCGTTCGAGGGCAATCCTTGATCCTATGCTCCACAGACCCACAAGCAAAACAAGCTCCCATCCCCTTCCAACACTCGCCTCTATGGCTTCTCCCACAATGAGCACAAGGTGGCACCCCTGGATTAGCAGCAGGGGGCCCTGCTCTAATTGGCCCATTAACTATGGCCCTAGCCCTAGGCCTCTGTCCAACACCAGGAGTCTCAGCCTCCCTCTTATTCTTACCCCTTTCTTTCTCTCGATTTAAGTTCTCAGTACACTTTACCTCCTCCGCTATCTTTGCCTTCTCCACCAACTTTGAGAAAACCCACTCCCTTTTTGGAGTTATCAGTACCCTGAAGCTATCTCTAAGTCCATCCTCAAACCTAATGCAACGCTTATACTACATTGCCACCATTACTCTTGCATACCTACTAAGGTGTAGAAACTTAGTCACATACTCTACCACCGATTTGTTTCCTTGGGTCAGGTTCAGTAACTCCTTCCTTCTAGCATCTACATAGCTTGCACCAATATAATATCCTTGGTAAAGTAGCTTTGAAGAACTCCCAAGTGACCCGCTCCGGTTGGGTGTCCTCTTTCACTATCAACCACCACAGGTAGGCTTCTTCCCTTAATAGTGACACAGCTCCTTTCAGCTTTTGTTCCAGTGAGCAATCCAAATCCTCCATTATTCTTTCAGTGGCCTCTAACCAATATTCAACCATGTTAGGAGCCACGCCAGCCACGCCCTTAAAGATCTCAGCCCCGTTCGATCGAAGTAGCTCTGGAGTGGACCCCCGATTTTCGCTGCCATTATTGCACTCAGCGACCTTTTCCAAA
This sequence comes from Gossypium hirsutum, assembly GCF_007990345.1. Taxonomy (NCBI): domain Eukaryota; kingdom Viridiplantae; phylum Streptophyta; class Magnoliopsida; order Malvales; family Malvaceae; genus Gossypium; species Gossypium hirsutum. The sequence goes on along the minus strand of NC_053432.1, from coordinate 27,471,779 downwards.
ATTCTCAGCATTGCCTGCAACAATGCATCTTCTCCCGCGACCTGATCATCCTGTCCATTCCTAGCCACAGGTGAGGCCAGAGCCTCTTCTACTCCAATATCAGGCATATGGCCCGATGCCGACGATTCGGTCCTAACACCTCCGCGGACTCGGCCACGGCCTCTTGCACCTCTTTTAGAGATCATCGTCAATTTGCGAGTTTTCTGAATTAAAAATTTTATGAAGTCTTAGTTAGTTTCATAATTACACTGATGTCTAATGAAAGTAATTAAAGAGAAGATTTTTTTTCGAAAATCCTCTACAGTTCCAAGATCATATGGGCTTTAGTTCCACTCTAACAAAATCATCTAAAGTAGCACTCTAACTATCTACTGTATAATAATTCAAACAAGCTTAAGAACAAAAAAACTTACTTGGTTCGACGTTGGAGACTCGGTGTGTAGCTCAGCAAGACTTCCCTTTTTCCAAAACATTGTGATTCAATCAAAAATATTTTTTTAAAAAAAACACAAAAAGAAACCAAGTAATAAGGCCCGATTCACAGCTCGAGTTTTGTAACTGGGCTCTGATACCACTAAATGTAACACCCCAAACCCAGTCCAGACCTTAAGACCGAATATGACGTGTTACATTGAAGTGTTTTAGAGAAAACCATGTTTTCATTGAAAATCCTTCTTAAAAAAAAGAAACCTTAATTAACTTAAAAATAAACACACCTTTCAGGTTCAAAAGCCTTGTTTAAAACATTTGATTTAAGAAAATTTATCATTTAAAAATTAAGTTGCGGAAAAGTAGAAAACATACTATAATTTAGGAACCCATGTTCAGGTTCTCATAATTATAATGAAAATAATAATAATAATTCAAGTAATAATAACTTAATGAAAACCTTGTTACAATCTGATCTGAACACACTTAAAAAGAAATAAAAACATAAATGCTTAAACAAACCAAGTCCGAATTATCTTGCTAGCTAGCCACCTAGAGTCCCTCCAAACATCGAACCTTCTACTAAGCATAACCTAAAAATAAAATAAAAGAGGGGGTGAGTTTTCGCAAACTGAGTGTGTACAACCCTCGATTAAAAACAAACATTCAAAGGGAAATCATCAAACATGCAATGCAATCCCATCCAAATTATCCATCCGCTACACACCAGCTCCGTCCCCCATCACACCATGTCGGGATATAAATATCGACCCACCCAACCCATACATCAATGGTAGCCCAGTTGCAGAACTGCCTTCATTTACATATTGGGCTTTAAAAGCCGTCGGTGGATTCACAATTGTCACGCAACCATGCCATCCTCATATACTTCCTCCATTCCATAGTTCCCACCACATATGCAACCTAAACAAAACATCATATGTATGCATATCACATCCATAAAACTTACATTCAACACCTAGGGGTATTTTGGTCATTTTCACCCTTAGGGGCATTTTGATAATTTTTCTTTAATTATGGTTTTCACTTACCTTGGCCCATGAACAAGTCCTGTGAGCTAAGATGAACAAATATTATGCACCAGGTAGGATTCCAGAGAAGAGGAGTTGGGTCGTTAAAACCGCTTAAGTACCAAGCTCTCCCTAGATCTAATCCTAGACATGCACATACCCGTTGCCACACCTTAACCCTATGACTTGTCCACGGTCTCAATTAATTAATTAAGTTTTACGTAGTCATCATATACTAGGCCCAATACCCCTACATACATGCATATGGCCCATTAGGCCCAATCTTATTCAAATGGCCCATTTGGCCCAGTTCATATTCTTATGGCCCACTAGGCCCAATTCTCATTCATATGGCCCATTAGGCCCAAATCATATTATATTCATGCTCACATACAAATTTTCTAACACATAACATCATTTATCAATCTTTGCCAATTATGGGCCCAATAACCCATCAGGCCCATTTAGCCCATTCCGGCCCATTTGGCCAATTCTCAACCCTAGTCCACAGAATCGCCTGTGGGCCTCAAGCAACCTATCAATTTCCTTTCCACTAGTGTTCGTGCACTCGTGTGACTACCGTAGCCCAACTTTCGGCTTTTCGGCATTCTGGCTTTTCAGCTTTTCGACATTTCAGCTTTTTTCGATTCATTGTGTGTGAGTAGTGCATGTACACAACTGGTAGGCAAGCGTGCTACAATTTCCTTAGCCCAAACCTACAATCGATATCACTTAAAGATTAATCTCACATACTTATCAAATACTTTAGCAAAAGTCAGAATCTCACTTTAACCTTACCTTGCGCGATAAGTATAACAGCCCCTTCACTAACCACGATCAACTCCTAGATCTGCACCAATTGTAAGTATTAAAACCAGAATAATAGGTGACTCGTATCCAACACAAGCCCCCTTACCTTACTATGGCTATTCGGCCAACCTTAGCCAATGGATGAGGAATACTTACCAAAATCGCAACACCTAAGGAGCAATTCGGCATTGAGCTAGGATCCGAGATCTGATACTAATTCCCTACCATAGTTGATTAGAAAGAGTGAGGGACAATATTCGATACTTAGCAAAGAAACTGATTGGAAGAACAATACTTATGCTAGATTTGACCGAAGTAGAAGGAGTAGTGATGGCACCAAGGGTATTCGGCCAAATAGGTTTGGCCCTTTACAATTTTGTACGGCAAAAGAGGGCTATTCGACTCCAATAAAAAAGAAAGAAAAGTCAACAATGAGGTAGAGGAAGAATAGAATTCGACACAAGGAAGAAGAAAAAGAAAAGAAAGGCAGATGGTTTTCTGCTTTTAGAGAAAAGAGTTTTTGGTAACAGGGTGAAGGAAATTTGGCATTTGCTTTGTAACACTTCAAATTTTGGGCCTAGATGAATTAGGCTTTGGGCTATGGGTCTCATAAAATTTTTAAGTAAGCAAGAAAATGACAAATGACTTGTTAGCTGTTAGGGTTTAAGGAATTTGAAGTGTCTAGGAATGTTGGAGAAGTTTTGGGTTCAAGTTTTGTGGTGGAGGAATTTTAATTTAGTTATTAAAAGAATCAGGGTTGGCAAGTAGGTGGGCTTTTAAATAAAAATAGGGGAAAATAGCATAAAAAAGCCTTGTGGAGGAGTGGATAAGTGACACCACTTAGGGAGTAGTGAGGTGGCATTAGTAGCTAGCAAGGAGGTCCAAGGTTTGAATCCTAGCTTAGTATTTTTAGAGTTTAATTTTGGCTTTATAGAAGGATGGAAGTGGTGTGAAGATGGACACCAAGGGAAGTGTTTAGAAGAGAAAATTAAGGAAAGGATCAAGGGGTTATCAGGGAGAAAAATGAGGAGATGAGAAGTGAGGAGTAAGTGGAGCTGAAGTGGGAACTTGGGCTTGAATAATTCAGCTATAGAGCTATAAATAGGTGCCGAATGGGAGGATTGAAAAGCTAATGCTGAATTTCCCTTCACTTTCTGCCAGAAACCCTTTTCTGTAAAAAGCCGAAAACCCTTTTTTTTCTTTCTTTGTGCCGAATTCTTATCCCTCCTCTACTCAATATTTTCTTTACTTTAGCCAATTCTTCTTCCTTTCATTTTTGGTGCTGAATAGTCAATTGTTGCCATTGAAATCTCTAAGAGCCGAACACCCTTGGTGCTACCACTACTCTTTTAACCCAGTCGATTCTAGTGTAAGTGTTCGTTCTCCCAATTGGTTTTTGATAAGTATCGATATTCGGTCCCTCACTTCTTTCTAATCGACTTTGGTAGGGAATTAGTGTCAGATCTCAGTTTTGGATTCCTACCGATTTGCTCTTCAGATCTGAGAAATACGCATGTTTAGTGATCAAAGTAAAAGCTAGTAAAGGCTTGGCGTTCAGGTAAGGTTAAGGTGAGATTCTGACTTTTGGTAAAGTAATCGATAAGTACGTGTGATTAATCTTTGAGTGATATCGATTGTAGGTTTGAGCTAAGGATATTGCATTACGCTTGCTTACTAGGTGTGTACATACACTGCACACACACTATGAATCGGCAAAAGCCAAAATGCCAAAATACCGAAAAGTTGAAAGTTTGGCTACGGTAGTCTTGCGAGTGCACGAACACTCATAAGGGGGACACTGATAGGTTGCCTGAGGCCCATGAGCGATTCCATGGACTTGGGTTGTGATTTGGTCTTATGGGCCAGAATGGGCTAAATGGGCCTAATGGGCTGTTGGGCCCACAATAGGCAAAAACTGAATATTGATGCTATGTGATAGGAATTTGTATGTGAGCATCAATATGAATGTGACTGGGCCTAACGGGCCATATAAATGTCATTTGGGCCTAATGGGCCATGTATAGGTGATTTGGGCCTAATGGGCCATATGAATATGATTGGGCTTAATGGGCCAGATACAGGTATGTGAAATTATTGGGCTTTGTAAGGGGTGTTAAGCCTAGTATATGATATCCAGATAAGACTTAATTAATATATTGCAACCATGGACAAGTCAAAGGATTAAGGTGTGACAATGAGTATATGCATGTCTAGGATTGGATCTAGGGAGAGCTTGGTACTTAAGCGGTCTTAATGACTCACCTCCTCTTCTCTAGAATCCTACCGGGTGCATAGTATTCGTTCATCTTAGCTCGCGAGACTGGTTAACTGGCCAAGGTAAGTGACAACCGTAATTAAAGGAAAATTATTGAAATGCCCCTAAGGGCGAAAATGACCAAAATACCCCTAGGTGTTGAATGTAAGTTTTATGGATGTGACATGCATACATATGCTATTTTGCTTAGGTTGCATATAGGTTGGGAAGTATAGAATGGAGGAAGCATATGAGGATCGTATGGTTGCTCGACAATCGTGGATCCACCGACGGCTTTTAAAGCCCAATATGTAAATGAAGGTACTTCCGTAATCAGGATACCATGGTGTGTGGGTTGGGTGGGTCGATATTTATATCCGCACATGGTGTGACGGGGGACGGAGCTGGTGTGTTGCGGATGGATAATTTGGATGGGATTGCATTGCGTGATTGATGAATGATGTTTTTCTTTTAATGCTTGTTTTTGCCGAGGGTTGTACACACTGAGTTTGGGAAAACTCACCCCCTCTTTTATTTTATTTTCAGGTGATGCTCAGTAGAAGGTTCGATGTTTGAAAGGACTCTAGGTGGCCAGCTAGCAAGATGATTTGGACTTGGGTTTTTTCTTAAGCATTTAAGTTTTTATTTCTTTTTAAGTATGTTCCAGACCAGATTGTAATAAGGTTTTCATTGTGTTATTATTACTTGAATTATTATTATTTTCTTTGTAATCACGAGAAGTTAAACATGGTTTTCTTAAATTATAGTATATTTTCTACGTTTCCGCAACTAAATTTTTAAATGATGAGTTTTCTTAAATCAAATGTTTTAAACAAGACTTCTGTAACTGAAAGGTGTTTTTTTTAGTTATTTAGGGTTTCTTTTATTTTAAGAAAATTTTTCAATGAAAACACGATTTTCGCTAAAACACTTCAATGTGACACACCAGATTTGGCGATAGCGTCTAGGCCGGGTTTAGGGTGTTACAAGCTTCATACCCTAGCATTCGGCCCTTATTTATAAGCCTTATAGCCGAATTCTCCCATGCCAAATTCCCCATTCAGCTCTATCACTTCTCCTTTGTCATCTCCTTGTTTTTCTCCTTGATAACCCCTTGATCCTTTCCTTAATTTTCTCTTTTGAACACTCCCCTTGGAGTCCATCTTCACGCCACTTCCATCCTTCTAGAAGGGCAAAATTAAACTTCTAAAAACCATAAACTAGGATTCGAACCTTGGACCTCCTTCCTAGCTATTAACGCCACCTCCCTTCACTCTAAGTGGCGTCACTAAACCACTCTTCTACAAGGCTTTTTGATACTATTTTCCCCTATCTATTTAAAAGCCCAACTACTTGCCAACCCTGATTCTTTTAATAATTAAATTATAATTTCTTCTACCCCTTAATTAGAACTCAACCCTTGACCAAGACCTACCTTTGCGTAATTAACACTTAACCGGAATTATTACGCTCAAAAAGAAAAAAATTCAAAATTTCGGGGTTTTTAGATTTCGGGATTTTTGGGGCGTTACAGCATCCCTTAGGTTTAGGGGTGTGTTGCACATATTGAATGCATTAGATAATTGTCTTAACACTTGATCATTTTATAACTCATTTTGCCTTGACATACAAATGCCATATGACTGTTAGACTATGATAAGTATATTGTTAACTATGATGTTTGTTGAGGATAATACTTCTTCAGTACACTTAGAAAATTGTGATAGTTGATTAGGTATGTTTAGCTTAGGATAGTTCCGTGAAAATTAATCCCTAAAAGTAGAATGACCTAATTATAATTACAATTAGTCTATAGTAGGTTTCTTTTAATACACTTAGAAGTTCTTGAACCTAAGTTTAGTAAATTGGAAATGTATAATAATAAATAACTAAGGAGAGATGCCATAAAACACTCATATGCTTGAAAATGTTGAGTAGGTCAGTAATATTTTGCTTGCTCTATTGTATTATTGACCAGAAAAGCAAGTTCAAACAAGAGTGAGTAAAAAAAATAGTTTAGGGACACTCCATGCAATTCTAGGCTGAGTAGCTAATAAGGTAGTTATTTACTCCATCCATCTTCTAAGTTAAAAACCTTAGCTTCATGAGTGAATTACATTCAAATTGTGGCATGATGTAATACCTAGCAATCTAGTGTGTGGTCCATTGAGAATGTCAAGTAAAGAAACAATGTGACAAGATGAATTCCATAGAATTTTTTTAATTATATTATGCAATGATAGAATAACTGTAAGTAGAGAAACTGAGTTTAAAGGAAAAATAAACTAAGTACATTAGGAAGTGTTTGCTATAGTCAAAATTATGTGAATATTTAGTAACATTTATTTTTTGGTAACATTTTCTGCACTTTGTATGCTAAACAAACCTATAAAATTTGAACCAATTTTTTGAGACAGAAGACTATTGAGAATAGAGGTATAAAATATCCTTTGTATGGTTTAGTAGTAGAAGAGGTAATTGTGTTGTATTGGCAAATTGCATCTATGCATTCATACATATTCTGCTTCAGGGCAAGCAAGAACTCAAGTTTGGGGTTGTGATAACTCTTGGAAAGAGTTATATCTCAAGCATCTAAACGTGGTGAATTGCATGTACTTAAGTGGATATATTTGAATTTCTAGGTTATTATTGGAATATTGCATAATAAAGCTTGGATTGTGCCTTGAATGTCATTATAACATCCCTAACCCGTATCCGTCACCAAAATAGGGTAACAAAGCATTACCGTAAAAATTTAACTTTAAAAGATACATTTCAAATCCTAAACACAAACATATCATAAATCATTCATATACATGCATATCATCCCTTAATTGAGCCTTTGAGGCCTTAAAACCACTTTAGAAACAATTCGAGACTAAATTGAAATCGATAGGAAAGTTCATGAAAAAGCTAGAAATTTTGAATTGCAGGGGTCACATGGTAGTGTGGCCAAGCCTTGTGACTCACATGGTTGAGACATATGCCTGTGTGTCAGGCTATGTAACAACCAAAAGAGGGACACGCTGTCGTGTCCCACCTCGTGTCCGTGCTCGTGTATCTTTTGAAGTTGGGTCACACGGCCAAGCTACATGCCCGTGTGCCAGGCTGTGTGCTAGGCCGTGTAACTGCCTGACTTGTATGCCTTAAAACCTACAGGGGACACACAATCATGTGTCACACATGACTGAGTCACATGCTTGTGTCTCAAGTTGTGTGGACATGAAATTGGACAAAATTAAGCCATTTCGAACACCAACCCAAATTTGTACCTATAAACAATTTGCTCCTATGAACAAGGCATCAAAAACATACTAAAATAAGCATAAATTGACGAATTCAATAGGCCGTTATCATACAACCAATATGACATACAAAGAACCTCAATCACCATCAATCAAACATGTCCAAATAAATGTATAATTGACCATATTTCATTCATACCCATCTAGCTCATTTCTATTACAAAACATAACATAACTTGACCATATTGCAACTATTCCATCACATACCAATTTGGCTATTGAAACATCATCAACTTAACCATATTAACACACAACAAAAAAGTACCAAAAGTACGTCATCCAAAATAACTTATACATGCCAAACTTATCAAAACACAAGTCCACCTATACATGCCATTATAGCATTGGCCAAAATAACAAAAACTACTGATATAATCATTGGATAGTATGATAGACCTCTGATGAGCTTCCAAAACAATCGAGCTTTCAATTATCTATAAAACATAGAGAAGAAAACTACATAAGCATATAATGCTTAGTAAGTTCCTAAAACATGAACATAACTTACCATTTCAATGCATAACATTAAAAATAAACATGATATAATCTAGCCATAAGCTTGGAACAAGCCTAAACATCATCAACAACACATGTTAGTGCAACAACTCATAATTAACTTGAATTAGCATAAGGTAAGTTATGTGTACATGAAGAACATCATTCGAAATCATCATTTTCATAAACTTAGATGTCCTTTTATTGAACATTTCCTTTTCATAAATTCACAACATAAGTTATTTGAACACTTACCATTCATTTCCTTTTCATGCTTGTTGAACCATTTATAATAACATCAGATAAGCGGGAAAACTTACACTAAGTGTGCTAAACATATAGTCATAACCTTTCTTTTTCCTTTACATCATTGCTCAGTCGAGCTGTGAAATGGGTCTGCTCACACAAGCTAACTGTAACACCCCTAATTTGTATCCATTGCCAAAATAGGCTTACGGAGCATTACCATAAAATCATAACATAAAACATTTATTTCCAAACATTAGATAAACCATAGCATAATTCATTCAAACACATGCATATCATCCCTTATTCAAGCCCTCAAGGCCTTAAAAACACTTTAAAAATGATTCAGAAATAAATCAGAAACATATGAAACCTTAAGGGAAAAGTCGAAAAAATTCACACTGTAGGGGTCAAATTGCTGTGTGCCTTACAGAGCTGTGACACACGCCTGTGTCTCAGCCCATGTAACATTCAAAATAGGGACACACAGTCATGTCCCATACCATGTCCATGCTCATTAACTCTCTAACTTGGGTCATATGGCCAAGCCATATGCCTATGTGCCAAGCGTATAACTCTCGAAATGGCTTCACATGCCCGTATGCCAGATTGTGTGCTAGGCCATGTAACTTTTTAAAAACAACCTTTAAAACCTACAGGGGACACACGACTATGATGCAGGGCCGTGTGTCACACATGACTAAGACATACGCTCGTGTCTGTAGCTGTATGGATAAGAAATAAGCCAAAATCATGCCATTTCTTTCACCCAATTCAATCATGAACATACAGTACATTTGCGCATATAACCAAGGCCCTAAATCATGTCAAAGCATGCATAAAGTGACCAAATTCCCCCCCCCCAAATATCCATACAACCAATATGCCAAAAGGCACCTCAATCACAACTAATGAACATGTCTTAGCAAAAGCATATTTATCTATAATTCAAGCATACACAACTACTTATTTCCTTACCAAAACAAATTCAACTAAATTCCATATCTAACATAACCTAATTAACTGCATTTCCAACATGCCAACTCTCACTCATAACCTAATTAACCACATTTCCAACATGCCAACTCTCACTACTTTGATCATAAAACCATACATCAAATTGACCAAATAAACATCAATCATTATAGCATCAAAGTGCCGAAAGCACACTAACCAAATTACCATATTTACAAGCCAAACAAAACAACTAGTTCATTAAACACAATTCACCAATACATGCCATTATAACCATGACTAAAACATCAAAAATTACTAATATGATCTATGGATAGTGTGATAGGTCTCCAATAAGCTTCCAAATCGATCGAGCTTCTTATAATCTATAAAACACAGAAAAGAACAACATCATACGTATATAATGCTTAGTAAGTTCGTAAATCATGAACATAGCTTACAATTTCAATGCATAATCTTAAAAAAATAGACATGAATCAATCCAACATGGTTTGGCACCAGCCTAAGCATTACCAACAACACAAGTTAGTGATTAAACACATAACTTAGCAAAATCATCTCATGATAAGATAAGTTTCATGAACATAGCATACTTGAAATCATACTTTTCATAAACATGGTTATACATAATTTGATCATCAATAATTCATACCTTTCCATAAGTTCTTAGCTTAGCAATTGGAACACTTACCGTTCCTTCCTTTTTCATACCTCTTGAACCATTTAGAATAATATCATATACACAAGATGTAATAGCCCGTTTTTAGTCAAATCGGGACAATGGTTTTGGGACCACAAATCTAAGGTCAAAATATTTATTTTATTATTATTTAATGTTTACAACATGATAGTATAATTGTGTGAAAGTTTCGTACAGAAATTTTATTGTTTGAATGCTTAATTTGATAAAAATGACTAAATCGCGTAAAGTGTAAAATTTGTGCTCTATTAGCTAAAGGTGTCAATAGCTATGGAATATTAAAGTGGAGGTCCTTATGTAGTAATTAACACATTTATGATATAGTGGATGATAGTGGCTTGGTATTTGGTGTAATTAATATATGTTTTAAAGGTTAATTATGTAATTTGGTAATTAAATGATAAATTAAATTAAGTAAAACAAACTATCATCTTTTATTTTCTATCTTCAACCAAAAATAAGTGAGAAAGAAAACCATGGGAGCTTGAGGTTTCGAAAAAACAAATTTACCTTGCATTGGTATGTTTTTTTACTTTATTTTTTAATGATTTCTATGTTTTCAGAGTCGTTGCAGCTTAACCTAGCTAGCCCAGGGACTAATTTGAAAATTTTTTAAAGGTTTATGATGTTTTTATTTATGAATATGTATGAGTTTTAATGATTGATGATAGATTTTGAATGTTTGATGATAGTTATATAAGTTTTGTTAAGTGATTTTTAGAGAAAATGCAAATTAGGGATTAAATTGTGAAATATGGAAATTTTGTGGTTAAAATGTGAAATAAATGAAAAATATGGGCTGGTATGTGTACTAGGAAAATTCAGCTAGCGTGGGTTGGTATTAAATTGCATGAATTTGTGTTTTTAGGAAATAAGGACTAAATTGTAAAAGTTGTGAAATACTTGGGGCAAAAGTGTATATGTACTTTAATGAGTGTTTTGGATTAAATTGAATAGAAAGATTATTAACTAAGTTAATTTGATATTTTATAGATCAAGAAAAACGAAGTTTGGACCTAGATTAGGGAAAGAACAAGATTTGGATTAATCAACTCGATTAGTCGTTTTTACAATCAAGGTAAGTTTGTAATAAGCTTAATGTTATATGTGTTTATATGCTTAAATATTATAATTGTGATATTACGACAATACGAAATCTATCTACAAAGTATTAAGACAGTGAGAATTCCCGGTTGAACCTTACAAATAGATAGGATACTGCATGTCATTAAGGGTTATTGTGATTATGTAATCTGTGTGCTGGTCCTGTACGTCCTACTGGTGGCTGAGTATACCAGCACGTGTTGTGGTTACTTGACAGCTTGTGTGAGCAGCACCGTGTAGCTATGTCTTGACTAACAGCTTGTGTGAGCAAGCCCATTGATAGCTTAAGAGTGAGAAAACATGTGATATGAGATTCAGATAGCTTAAGAGTATTTGATATTATTCCAAATGGTTTAATGGGAAAGATGATGGTACGATAATGTAAGCAATGATACGGATCATTTTAGGTACTCATGAAAAGTTTGGCAAGTAAGTCATAATTGGGAAAGTTGATGAAATTATACATGATACATAGAATTATCGAAATGTGTAAGTTGTTGAGTTGAATGATTTACTTACATTTACTTATGTTCTTTAAATTGTAAATGAATTGGAAATCTATACTTATTAATCGTATGAACTTACTAAGCTATAAAGCTTACTCTATTTATTTTACTGTCATTTATCGTGATTACAAAGCTAGCTCAGAGTCGGGGATCGTCGGAGATTTCATCACACTATCAAGCTACCGTTTTGGTACTTTTGAATCTATGTTTTTGAAATATATGGAATGTATAGGAACTTTGGTCATTTTGGCATATGAGTCGATAATGATTTTGGTCATTTGAAATGGCTTGTAAATGTTAAATACTTCTAGTTTTGTATATAGCCATGAGAATTGCCTTAAATTGGTTGGTTTGGTTGTGTATACATATGTTCTTATGGCTTTGGTTATGTGTTTAATGATGGATATTGATGTGAACCGGCCATGGTAGATGAGTCGAATTCACGTAGTTGCCCGATCGTAGTTCGAGAAAGTCGTTCGTGCCTTAGATTTTAGTAATAAAAGTAAAATAATGAATTAGAATAAGCGGAAGGTTTCAAGAAGGGTAAGTTTAGTAATAGGTTCGGTTATGTATAGCAAAGATGGTGATGGATAAATGGGTCGGTTTGGTTACAAGAAGGAAAGTTGAAAGATGAGGGATGGAAAAACGAACTCAACGTTAGGAATGATTCAACACTAAGAAGTGTCACCCCGATTCCTATATTGTTAAGGTGAAGTATGGATAGATGGATAGGTGAATGCCACACCAAGATTGGTGATAAGTTCAAACAAGACGATTGATGCCACTAGCACAAGCCAGATAAGTCTTTCGAAACTTGTACGAGATATGAGAGGAAGCAACCTCACAAGAACAAATGTTCATTAACAAATTTGGCAAAAGTCCCTTTACAATGAAATGTGCAAACTATTTATAGGCTAATAAGTAGTAGCCGAATGGAAAAACTAATAGCTTTAAAGACTAAATAAATTCAGCTATGAGTGCACTAGAATAATCTAGAACAAGTCTTTAATTAGCTAGGACTAAATTCAGCTGATGGGAACTCCATTCGACAGCTTTATGTGTAAGCAAAGCATCTTGGATGAATGTGATGTCTTGGGAACTCAATAGCTTGCCTAAATTCGGCCATGGGATGAATGAATCATTCAAAAATTGTCTCTTCCCTGAATAGACACCTAGGGAAGTCAATTGGATAGCAAACAATTCATGTATTTCACCCACATACATTCGGCCATGCATGAACTAGAAGGGAGCTTGAATCTGGCCGTACATGAACATGCAATAAATGCCTTCATTCATGCATGTGTACCGTCCAAAGTGAATGTATCTTCTTAATCCACATGCATGTAATTAACCTCCCATGTACATGAACTTAATTCCCTCCAAGGATTGAACCAGGCCATGCATGAATCTTCTCATTCGTTGAACTTTCCCGTTCATGCATCTCTTCATGAATGTACCTTCCACATTCGGCTAACCTACATGAATTAACACACAATTAATTAAAAGATAACTATTCATAAAAAATCATAATTTAAATTAATAACTAAACAATTTAAAAGCAATAATTAAATTTAGACATAATAATTATAAGTCAAGTTATGAAGTAAATTCGGCTAGCTCAAAATTAGTCAAAACACTTAATGAGCTGAAATTGAGCTAGGGGTTTCGGCATGAGCTGTAGCAAACTTAATTATAAACTAAATTAAGACTTAGTTTATTGAAAGAAAGAAAGAAGGAGCTGAAAGTACGCTCGGTTGAGCTCAAACGAGCTGAATCGAGCTCAAATGAGCTGAGTTGAGCTGGACGGAGCTCGAAGAGCTGGAAATGAGCTAGGATCAGCTTGCCAACAATGCACGGGTCCTTTGGATAGTTGCTTCAAGCTGATTTTGTGAGCATTGGCCCTTGTTTCGAACCAAGGTTTTGCATTAGAAGCTAAAATAGCTTCTAGGAAATGTTTAGCATGAGCTTGAGTTATAGGTCCTTTAGGTAGCTCGTTTAGATCTTGGTTTGCACTCGAAGATGCCCCGGGCATGCTCACATCATTCCCCCGTCTTCAAAGCGACTTGTCCTCAAGTCGGGCCATTTGCTTGCGAAAAAGCTTTCGTCGTCACTGGACCCTTGGTCGTCGAATGGGGTAGAATGGCTCACAATAACCTGAAAGTCACACAAGACTCGAAAAGACAAAATATTAGTCATATGTCCTTCTCTTTTTGGATAGGCCATTTCAAAGTTTCAACAACAAAATAATAAAGAAGTTTAAGGAAACACCGAAAGAAGAACATAAAATCTCGCTCCAGCTTCTTAATCCAAAGTTGGGCAAATAAACTAGTGCCGAGATTAAAATTAAAATTTTCAGAATCAAAAACTAGGTTTTGATTTTGTAATCCAGCCACATGCTTAATTTCTAAAAATAAAGATAAGACTCGAAGAAGATGAGAAGGTAAAACAAAGTTACTTACAATAAGATCACAATGCTTACCTTTTCTTGGAAACAACTCGAATTGGCTTACTCCCAGCTTAACGACTCAGTTTTGATCACTTATCCCAAATTGCAACAAAAATTTCATTTTCATAGATAGGTCGCAAAAGTGAATCAAAGAGACTTTAAACTAACAAATACACAAGCATTCATGTTTCACAAATCCTAGTCGAACAAACAGTCCGAAACATGGATATTTTGCATAGAAATTCAAAGATTTCTCTTGAAGAGCATAATCAAACAAATTAAATATTTCATGCAAAAATCTTTTACCACATATATCGAGCAAAGAAGTTGTGTTCATGGGACCTTTCAGAAATTCAAATCCATCACAAATCATTTGAATAGGCACGTCTAAACAGAATGATGAATTCAAAGAAATTACATAGCCATGCTTATCAAAATGTGAAAACCTTTTATCACATACATTCACAATTTGCGCAGGATGAACCAATCCAACAGAATCAACAGAATTGCCATTATAAAATATGTCATAAAACGAAATCTTCGTGGCATCTATTGAATCAACATCGTTAACATTAATATGTGAACAATAATTAGCCAAATCAAAAGATGGAAGTTTTTCAGAAGTTATGCCATCAAAATCTTTATGAATAATTTTTAAATCAGGCGGCCTTGATTCGATAAACAAAGATTCCTTACCTTCCTTACCTTCGATTTCCAATGGGTGGCGGTCATCCACAGACTTACCTTTTTCAAACAACTGAAAAAGCCTCTCGTTTTGAAGGTATCGGAGTTGGATTTGGTCGCACGGACTTTTAGGAACCTGAAAAGAAAGATCACTAAAAGATCGAGCATAAGTGTTATTAGAAAGAATTCTCGCTTGCTCACTAACATCATTTTCACTCGATTCTATTTCTTTTGAACCACTCGTTTCTTTTATCTCAATTTCTTTTTCCACTCTTTTTTCTTGTTCACATTCTTTTTCTCTCTCAAACTCTTTTTCATTCTCTTTTTCAATCTCATTTTCTTTTTCACTCTCAATCTCTTTTTCTTTTTCTTTCATTTCTTTGTTTCTTTTCTCGATTTCATTCAAGATTCTCTCATTTTCTTTGTTTCTTCTCTTGATTTCATTCAAAATCCTCTCATTTTCTCTCATAATCTTTTCTTGCCTCTCTTTTCTTTTGATCTCTTTTTGCTTTTCGTCTTCTTCTTTTCTCGCTTGCTTTTTACAAGAGGTTACAAAAGATTTAGGAGAAAAATCATTTTGTTCAAAAGAAGAAAAATCATTTACATATGATTCACGAACAATCCTTCATGAAGATCTCTCCGTGGCTATTTTCTTTGGAGCTCTTGAAGAGGTGTATCTTTCATCTCGCACGTCTTCTTGGAAGGATTCAAATTCAAAATCGGCTTCTGTTCGTCTTGAATTCCTTGATGAAAAAGAATCTCGATCGTAATCTCTTCTTGAGTAGTTGTTGGATGTGTATCTCCGTGATGCTCTCGAATCCACTTTTTGACTTGATGACATTCGTGCCTGTTGGTCTCTTTTCTCCACACGATCTAATCTCTCGTGCAATTTGTCAAACTTAGTTGTTACCATTCTTCGCATTTCTTGCACCAAATATTGATATTCTAATTCGGCAAATTCTTCGCGAGACATGATGTTATCGCTGAAAGGAAAATTGTTAAGTAAAATAGACACAAAGTCCTCACTACAAGATCCTCACGAGTTCACTCGGAAAGAAAGAATGATGGCACTCCACTTGTGTTTGCACTCGTTTTAGGATTTTTTTCAAACTCTCGATTGTTCTCACACACTCTAGCCTTTTTCCACTCAAGCTTACTCTCGTAACCTCGTATTTTGTTTCTTTCGACTCGTCTTGGTACCTTGGGGTCGGCTTCACAATCGGTTACAAGGGATAAGATGTATAGGTTATGGGTAGGCTAAAAGAAAATTTTTCTTTGGTGTAGTGTGGCGTTTTGGAAATGGGGTGCAAAGTTGATGAAAAGAACACTTTGTCGATCGGGTCAAAATATAAACAAAAGAAGAACTTGATCACTTCACTTTTTTTTATAATTTCGTTTTTTTTCTCTTTTTTTTAATACTTCACAATATCACTATTACAAGAGAGAGAATGAAAATTACAACTTGAATTTTTTTCACAACGAACCTATTTCGATCTTGATACGAACATCGGTGCCTCTCGATTTACAAGCTCTGATACCAAATGATGTGATCTGGCCTGGGTAGATAAGTCGAATTCACGTAGTTGCCCGATCGTAGTTCGAGAGAGTTGTTCGTGCCTCGGATTTTAGTAATAAAAGTACAATAATGGATTAGAATAAGTGGAAGGTTTCAAGAAGGGTAAGTTTAGTAATTGGTTCGGTTATGTGTAGCAAAGATGGTGATGGATAAATGGGTCGGTTTGGTTACAAGAAGGAAAGTTGAAAGATGAGGGATGGAAAAACGAACTCAACGTCAGGAATGATTCAACACTAAGAAGTGTCACCCGGTTCCTATATTGTTAAGGTGAAGTATGGATAGATGGATAGGTGAACGCCACACCAAGATTGGTGATAAGTTCAAACAAAATAATTGACGCCACTAGCACAAGCCAGATAAGTCTTTCGAAACTTGTACGAGATATGAGAGGAAGCAACCTCAGAAGAACAAATGTTCATTAATAAATTTGGCAAAAGTCCCTTTACAATGAAATGTGCAAACTATTTATAGGCTAATAAGTAGTAGCCGAATGGACAAACTAATAGTTTAAAGACTAAATAAATCCAGCTATGAATGCACTAGAATAATCTATAGCAAGTCTTTAATTAGCTAGGACTAAATTCAGCTGATGGGAACTCCATTAGACAGCTTTATGTGTAAGCAAAGCATCTTGGATGAATGTGATGTCTTGGGAACTCAATAGCTTGCCTAAATTCGGCCATGGGATGAATGAATCATTCAAAAAGTGTCTCTTGGCTGAATAGACACCTAGGGAAGTCAATTGGACAGCAAACAATTCATGTATTTCACCCACTTACATTCGGCCATGCATGAACTAGAAGGGAGCTTGAATCTGGCCGTACATGAACATGGAATAAATGCCTTCATTCATGCATGTGTACCGTCCAAAGTGAATGTATCTTCTTAATCCACATGCATGTAATTAACCTCCCATGTACATGAACTTAATTCCCTCCAAGCATTGAACCAGGCCATGCATGAATCTTCTCATTCGTTGAACTTTCCCGTTCATGCATCTCTTCATGAATGTACCTTCCATATTCGGCTAACCTACATGAATTAACACTCATAATTTAAATTAATAACTAAACAATTTAAAAGCAATAATTAAATTTAGACATAATAATTATAAGTCAAGTTATGAAGTAAATTCGGCTAGCTCAAAATTAGTCAAAACACTTAATGAGTTGAAATTGAGCTAGGGGTTTCGGCATGAGCTGTAGCAAACTTAATTATAAACTAAATTAAGACTTAGTTTATTGAAAGGAAGAAAGAAGGAGCTGAAAGTAAGCTCGGTTGAGTTCAAACGAGCTGAAACGAGCTCAATTGAGCTGAGTTGAGCTGGACGGAGCTCGAGGAGCTGAAAATGGGCTAGGATCAGCTTGCCAACAATGCATGGGTCCTTTGGATAGTTGCTTCAAGCTGATTTTGTGAGCATTGGCCCTTGTTTCGAACCAAGGTTTTTCATTAGAATCTAAAATAGCTTCTAGGAAATGTTTGGCATGAGCTTGAGTTATAGGTCCTTTAGGCAGCTCATTTAGATCTTGGTTTGCACTCGAAGATGCCTCGGGCGTGCTCACATCAGATATGTTATGCTTGTTGATGTTGGTATTAAAGGGTATTAAATGGTTGAGAATTGAATTTGGTATGCTTGTGAAATTAGGCTAAATGATGCAAAAAATTTGAAAGTGTTCATATTGATGAATTGAGTGGCATATTATGATATTGATTTGTTTTGGATTGGTTGGCATAGAAACGGTATGAAATATGCTTGAATGAAGTTAATAGAATGCCTATTTTTATGACATGAATTGTGCAATTTGGCTTGGTGTAGGTTTGTACAAGTTGGATGGAAAAATGGCTTCGTAAATTGCCTATTTTTGTCCACACGGGTAGAGACACGGGTGTATGTCTCAGCCATGTGTGACACCCAGTTATGTTACACAGCCGTGTGTCCCCTGGTGTTGTAATTGAAATCAAGTTAGTATGCCTCACATGGTCTCACACACAGACGTGTGACCTGACAGTGTGGCAAAGTCAGTATGCCCTACAGGTTTGGCATGGCCTAGCACACAGCCTAGCACACGGGCGTGTGTGGCCATTTTTAGGGCACACGTACTAGCCACACAGTCATGTGTGTTAGCTGTGTGACCCAAGTCAGAGAGTTACACAGGGTACGACATAGGTTGGGACACGGCCATGTGATTCCATTTCAAATGTCCACACGGCCTATGACACGGGCGTGTCTTTGGCCGTGCGAGACACACGGTTGGGCCACACGGGCGTGTGTCCCCTATATTTTGGAAAAAATTTCTAAGTGTTCGAAAAGTTTCTAAAGTTATCGGTTTAGTCCCGAACCACCCCGAATGCATGTTTTGAGCCTCGTAGGCTTGTATTAGGGATGATATGAATGTTATTGATTGATGATTATATGAAATTTGAAAATGTACGTAAAATGTTTGTGTAATTGTATAATATATTCAGTAATGCTCCGTAACCCTATTATGGCGTTGAATACGGGTGAGGGGTGGTACACAGGAAGCTCACACAAAGTGTGCTAACACATGGTCGAAACCATTTGCTTTCCTTTTCCTTTACATAGATGCTCACTCAAGCCATAAAAGGTTCTACTCACACAAGCTAACGGTCAGAATGTAGCTACACGATGCCACTCACACAAGCTAACGAGTATCCGCAACAAATGTCGAAACTCAACCATCAGTATCACAGTCAGGACCAGCACCTTAAACATGGTAACCCTAATGACATGTCATTTGTATCCTATATATTCTTAATATTCAAACGAGGCTCGATAGTCATCGTAACATTATTGGATTTCCGTCATAATATGATATGATAAATAGAATAATAGCATTTAATTCAAATAACATTAAAATTCTATTTAAACATACGAACTTACCTCAATTTTAAAGACGTTGAAATAGAATCAACTAGTCCGGGACTTTATCTTTCCCTTGATCTAAATTCGTATGAGGCTAAATAAGCAAATTAATCCATTTAATATTCATTCCATTCAATTCAATCCAAAATTCATACTTTTAGAGAATTACCTTTTTGTTCTATTATTTTAACTTCTATACAATTTAATCTTTAAGCTCGTAACTTAACATTTATGCAATTTCATCCCTATATCATGCTTACCAATTTACCTAGGGACTCATACCATTTTACACAAATCATCAATTCACAATTTCATCATGATATTTTACTATTTTTACGCATAAGTCCTTAAATGATAATTTCATAAAATTCACTTAACAAAAGTTATTCATTTAACAACAAGGACTCAAAATATTTCATAAATTTTCAAGAATCACACAAATACATTCATGGAAAAACCCTAATCCTTTAACAGCTTTACAAACTAGTACCTGGTCTAACTAGATTAAGCTACAACGACTTCAAAAACAAAAAAAATCACTAAAAACGGGACAAACGACACTTACATGCAAGGAGAATGTCTAGCCGAATGTTCAAGCTCCTTCAATGGAGTTTTTTACCCTTACTTTGATGGTAAAGACGAATAACCAAGATGATGTTTTTGTTTTCATTAATTTACTAACATATATTTATTAAATTACATATATAATCTTATTATTTAACTATATAATTTAATGGTCTAATAACCACTTAAATCCCTTAAAAAAGTAATTTCACAGCTAATAGATACTTCTAACTACTAGAACTCTGCTTTTGCATTTTTTTCAATTTTAGTCCTTTTCACTTAATTAAGCAAGCAAATGTTAAACTTTCTTAACGAAAATTTTATACGACTCTACTAACATATTGTAAACATTAATATAATAATAAAATAAATATTTTCACGTCAAATTTGTGGTCCTGAAACCAGTATTCTGATTTTATTGAAAATGGGCTATTACACTGACGATCGGAATACAAGCTACGCCGTGCTACTCACACAAGCTGTTGAATGTCCTTAACAAATGCCGGATTTGAGACATCTATAGGACATTCAGGACCAACACTCAAAATATGGTAACCCTAATGACATGTCATTTGCATCCTACGTATTCTTGAGGTTCAAATGGGGCTTGATAATCGTCGTAACATCATTGGATTTCCACATTTGATTTCATGGCAAATAATACATGAATATATAATTCAATATAACATTAAAATGTTAATTAATCATACGAACTTACCTTGATGACAAAGACGTAGAAACAAGATCAACTAATCTGAGGCTTTAGCTTTTCCTCCATTTAGATCCGTACGAGGTTTATCTTGATCTAAATAAGAAAATTCAATCCATTTAATACTTATACTATTCAAGTCAGTCCAAATTTCATAATTTTTCAAAATTACACTTTTGCCCTTAACAATTTAACTTCTTTACAATTTAGTCCTTAATCTCGTAAATTGAAATTTAAGCAATTTCATCCACAATTCATGCTAGCCAAATTTACTAGGGACCTATACCAACCCATACAAATCAAAATTTCACAATTTTACCATGAAATTGTACTACTTTTATAAATAAGTCCCGAAATTACAATTTCATCAAAAATCCCTTTACAAAACTTGTTTATTTAACAATAAGGGCTCATAATCTTTCATTAAACTTCAATAACCATGCAAACATGTTAATGGAAAAACCCTAAATCATTAACATTTTTGCAAATTAGTCCCTAGGCTAGCTAGATTAAGCTACAACGACTTTAAAAACCTAGAAACCAAAAAACATGATAAAATACACTTACATGCAAGGTAATTTTGCTTGGCCAAAACTTCCTCCCTATCTTAACAATGGCGGTCGATTCTTTAGGGTTTAAAATGAGGAAGAAAATTTTTTAATTCATCTTTTACTAATATTAACATTAACTCATTTTCCAAATTATAATATTAACCTTAATAACTTATTAAAATTTCAATAAAACCATGTCATGGATGTCCACTATCCACATAAATTGTCTAATTACCATCTAATTCCTTTGACATTAAATTCCATAGCAATTTGAATCCTTCTACTAATAGAACTATACTTTTTCACCTTTTACGATTTAGTCCTTTTTATAAAATTAAACATGCAAATGTCAAAATTTCTTAACAAATTTTTTATACAACATTTCTAATGTTCCATAGATATTAAAATAATAATACTCATCGGATTTTATGGTCCTGAAACCACTATTTCAATTTAGTAAAAATGGGTTGTTATAGTCATTGTATGTTACATTTATTGTTGGGAAGAAAGAAATTGGTTGTTATATGTAGTAGGTGTAGGAAGGATAAAAAAGAATGAGAAAAAAGGGGAAAGGGAATGAAGGAAGCGAAATATCGCTATGGAAAAAGGTTGGACAGATTGCCAATAAGAATTCCATGCCAATTCTAAGAAGATGCTGACGCAGCACTCAAACTTCGTCACTCTCAGCCAGCTGTACGTGTACCAGATAAATTCACCTTAAAAAGATGGAGTAAATATGTGTGCTAAGAGGGGGACCTACCCTATAAAAAAAGAAAGAGACAGAGAAGATGAGTTTTTTCTCTCTAGAAAAAATCTCGTGGAAATTTCAGGGAAAAGGGGAAGAGGGTAGCAACTTAAGAAGACAGTAGAGACGCAAGAAAGGGAACGAAGCATTCAACCTTTGGTCTTGCATGATTTGGTAGCATCAGAGTTAAAGTTGGAGAGGTAAAAGCTTCTTGCAGTTCTACCGTCATTCTATTAATTGATTTCTTTGATTTTGAAACTGTTTATAATGATGTTAAATGATGTTGATATTTTGGATTTTAGTTCCCAACATATGAGCTAATCCTATCAGGTTGGAATTACTGGATGATTTTTTATTACTTTTAATGACCATGCTATTATGTTTAGTAGATCTATTATTTCATTTGATTTTGGTTTATCTTAAATACATGCATGCAAGATCTAGACATAGATGAATGCATGGCATGTTCTTACACTTGATTTAATTCTTTAAAGGTAAAGTGAGTTGGCTTGTAATTGAATGATACAAGCAAGTACTCAAACGAATACTCGTAGCACTCTTGACATAAAGCTGCATTCTACACAGAGAAATGAAAGATAATGTTAGGTATCATTCTTGAGACTTGTAGACATACAAAGTCTTGAAATGGCAGGTTAAAATCTAGCTCTCAAAAGAACTATACTACAGTAGTTATACTCTAAGCAGCAATTTGGTTAGGGTTTTTCCATGGCATTATTATGTTATAAAGATATAATTTGAGTAATTCCAACCTTCCCTTTCAATAGCATAAATACTCCCAACTTTGTCTCGTAGATTTGCCATAGTAATTTATTCAGTATTTGATCTTAATATTTCATACATTAATACTCTTCGTCAATGTAACAATCCTTAACCCGTATCCATTGTCGAAATAGGGTTACAAAGCATTACTGAAATTTTTAAAACATTTTTCAGATAATTCATTTTAATTACTATTCATCCTTCGAAATTATTGGTAACGTCCCTTAAATGGACCCTCAAGGCCCAATACGAACAATAGAATCAAGTCAGGACTTAATTGAAAACTTTAAGAATTTTTTGCGAAATTACAAAAATTATCTAAGTTACAGGGCTCACACGCCTGTGTGGTCCAAGGGACACGCCCGTGTGGCCCAACGACACACCCGTTCCGTAGGTCATGTTTGAACTCGTGTAACTCTATGACTTGTGCACACGACCGGCCACACGCCCATGTGCTAGGCTGTGTGGTTAATTAAATTCTTTGAAGATAGGTAAAGGTTTCACATGGATAAGACACACGCCCGTGTACTCAATTATGAGCATTCTATTTTTCAAACTTAAGGTGCAAGGGACACACGACCTAACCACCAACCTATGTACAAGGCCGTGTGTCACACACGGTCAAGACACACCCCCATGTGTCTACCCTGTGGACAAAATAAAGCCATTTCTAGCTTCATTTCTCACCAAAAATCACACCAATGACCTGCACTTAAACTTAGATCCACATATCAACCATTTCAAGCATTCAAATTAAGTAAGCTCTATCATTCAACATGGCATATGATTACATGATACATGTTTATAATCTTAGCTTAGTATATTCCATATGTTAGGCAGAATTTGAACAACCATTTAACATGTATATAACAACTATAGTATGATATTACAAGTATATCAAAAACAACCATTATTAGCCATTCCAATGGCTAGATTACAAACCACATATTTACTATATATACCTAAAATGATTTTACTATATATACCTAAAATGAGCTAGTAGATAGTGTGATGATGCTCCAATGACCTCCAAAAAGTTTACAAGCACTATTAAACAGGGGAAAAATAAAATAGAGTAAGCATTACATACTTAGTAAGTTTGTATAATAGAAACTAAACTTACCAATCCCATTTAATATTACATACTTAGTAAGTTCGTATAATAGAAACTAAACTTACCAATCTTGTTTAATAAATCTAATCATACAATATCATGTTTTTCAATCACTTGGGAAAATTGCCTAAACACATGCATCCAATTAAACATGTTAGTCACAAAATTTTCATATATATTAAGTAAACATAGATGAGCTCATGATACAATTTTCCTTCAAGACATTATTCATTTCATCCCATAATTCTTTTATTACGCCAAGATTTGTGTTTGTTGAATTATTAAAATTCTGATGGATACTCAAGTAGTACACTCAAGATGTACAATTCAATAACCTGTCAATTCTTATTCAAGAGTACCCATTAGGGTACTAAATCAAAGAACACACTCTCGAGCCACATATCGTATTACAGGATTACCAGTCCAGGCTAAATCCTAATTGTAACATATGCTCGAGAGGGATTATATCAGGATTACCTGTCCGAGCTAAACCCTTGCCTAATGAGATCAATAGGATTACTCGTCTGAGCTAAATCCCATCAGCAATAAATGTAGTACCTCATTCATTTCAAGAAAGCACATATATTTATCAGAATTCAATATATTCAAGCGGAGCTTAACCCATTTTTCATAGTTTTAAACATGTATTCAATTCCTCATCATAGAAATCAAACAATTCACATCAATATAAGTCACATTCCATACAAACACAACATACAATTTAACATATTTATGTGCTCATTTAAGTTCCACAAACTTACCTCGACATTAGTTCGCGTATAAAATCTACTAATCCGAAACCGTTTCTTTTACTCGATCTAACCTCAAATTTGTGTTGTCTGGAACTATATAAATAACTTTAATCATGAATTTAACACATTTCATATTCATTTGGACTCAATTTACGTCCTAGGAAAAATTACCATTTTGCCCCTAACTTTTCTATAAATTCAAATTTTGTCCCTAGGCTTAGAAAATGAAATTCATGCAATTTACTCCTTATTCCAAGCCTAACCAAAATTTCAATATAAAATTTACAGCACATATTTTCTATAAATTTCAAAATTTTTCATCAATTTCCACAACTTTACATTTTAATCCCTAAATCATGTTTTCATAAAAAATCACTTTGTAAAAGTTGTTTATCTATCAAAAACCTTTCATTTTCTACCATAAATTTCTAATTTTCATCATATACATCCATGACCTAATTTTCATACTTTGATAACTCTTCAAATTGATCCCCCAAAAAGATATATTAAGCTATCCCGATTTCAAAAATATCAAAATTACTAAAAACGGGACAAGGAAACTTACCCAATTAAGCCATGAAAATTTTTTTTTCTCTCTCCTACGATTTCCATGTATTTTTTGGGAAGAAGATGAGTAAATAAGATGATATTTTCTTTTTCATCTTTTAATTAATTAAATTATTTTAAATTCCAATTTAGTCCTTGCCCTTTTTTCTAAATTTCCATGGATGAGTCACCAAAATATCTACATACTTTTCTTTAATGGTGTAATTACCATATAAGGACCTCTAGTTTTGAATTCCATAACTATTTAATCCTTGTAGCTACTAGAAATCAACTTTTGCATTTTATGCGATTTAGTCCTTCTCGTAATTAAGCACATAATCAATAAAATTTTCTTATCAGAAATTTCACATGACATCTCTAACATATTATGGACCATGTAATAAAATAAAAAGAAATTTTATTTTCGCATCTGATTTGTGGTCCCGAAACCATTGTTCCGATTTCACTGAAAAATGGGTTGTTACAACTCTCCCCTAAAGGATTTTCGTCCTCGAAAATCTTACCAGTAAAAAGGTTCAGATATTGCATCCTAATAGAATTCTCCGATTCCTAGGTAGCCTCTTCTATACTGTGTCGTTGCCAAAGAACTTTTACTAATGCTACCATGTTGATACCACCGTAGCATAGACACATGAAAAACATTATGAATCAGATCAAGTTTTAGTGGTAAAGCTAACCGATATACAGTAGGTCCAATTCTTTTTGTAATCTCATATAGTCCAATGAACCGTGGACTCAGTTTTCCTTTACGACGAAACTGGAAAACTTTCTTCCAAGGCGATACTTTCAAGAATACCTTGTCACCGACTTGAAATTCTATTTCTTTTTATTTCAAATTAGCATAGGACTTTTAACAATTAGAGGCTGCTTTCAAACTGTCCCGAATTACTTTCACTTTTCTCTCAGTTTCACTGACTAAGTCAACTCTGTGTAACTTTTTCTTACTGAGTTCTATTCAATACAATGGAGTTCTACATTTGCGACCATACAAAGCTTCATACGGTGCCATTTTGATGCTGGACTGATAACTGTTATTGTAAGAAAATTCAACTAAAGGTAAATACTTTTCCCAATTACCTTCAAACTCAAGTATACAACACCGAAGCATATCTTCCAAAATCTGTATTACATGTTTAGATTGACCATCTGTCTGAGGATGAAATGCAAGGCTAAAAAGTGCAACTGAGTACCTAGAGCTTCTTGTAATTTGCTCCAGAATGGAGAGGTAAACTGAGGGTCTCTATCTGAAATAATGGAGACAGGCACTCCATACAATCTGATAATTTTAGAGACATATAATTCAACCAATTTGTATAAAGAATAATCCATACGTAATGGAATAAAGTGTGCAGACTTTGTCAACCGATCAACAATCACCCAAATGGCATCTCTCCTCTTTAGAGATATGGATAACCCTGATACAAAGTCCATGGTAATTCTTTCCCATTTCCATTCCGATATCGTGACTGGCTGTAATAGTCCCGAAGGCAATCGATGTTCAACTTTTACTTTCTGACATATCAAACATTTACATACAACTCAGAAATATCCTGTTTCATTCTTGACCACCAGTACATCGTTTTTAGATTATTATACATTTTATTATACTCTGCCTCCTAATAACAGACAACCATCAGTCTCGATCTGAAATTTTGAGTTAAGAGTCAATTCACTTTGTATTCATTTTACTTGCAACTTACTATCACTTTTCTGAGCTTCAAAGATCTGCTGCAAAAATGTTGGTCTAGCTTTTAACTCAACTGTAGTTGAACCATCATCAGATAATGACAATCGAGTATTCATTGCTCACAAAGTATACAAGGACTTTCTTCTCAGAGCATCTGCAACCATAGTTTTTTTTCTAGGATGGTAGTCAATAACAATATCATAATATTTCTGTAATTCAGGCCACCTGCGCTGTCTCAAAATCAAATCTTTCTGTGTCATCAAGTACTTCAGACTTCTATGATCCGTGAATAAATGGTATTTTTCACCAAATAGGTAATGTCGCCAAATTTTCAATGCAAACACTATGGCTGCCAATTCAAGATCATGGGTAGGGTAGTTTCTTTCATGTGGTTTTAGCTGTCTTGAAGCATAGGCTACTACTTTACCTTCTTGCATCAAAACACAACCTAAACCATTCAATGACACATCACTGTAAATTATAAATTCCCTACCCGATTCTAGCTAAACTAACACTAGAGCTTCTGTTAATAAAGCTTTTAATCTGTCAAAACTCTGCTGGCATTTATATGTCCACTCAAATTTCACAAATTTTTGCAATAGACGGGTCATCAAAGAAGCTATATTGAAAATATTTTTACAAACATTCGATAATAACCAGCTACTCCCAGAAAACTTTTGACTTCAGACATATTCTTTGATGGCTTCCAATTAACAATCGCTGAAATTTTATTCGGGTCTACCTTGACACCTTTAGCAATACTCTATTCCCAAGAAACTAACTTCACGTAGCCAAAATTCACATTTACTAAATTTGGAATACAATTGTTTGTCTCGCAAAGTTTGCAACACTATTTTCAAATGATCTGTATGTTCATTTTTGTCTCGGGAGTAAACCAAAATATCATCTATAAAACCACTACAAACTTGTCTAAATATGGGCTGAAAATTCTGTTCATCAGATCTGAAAACACTGCAGGTGCATTTGTCAAACCGAATGGCATCACAAGAAACTTATAGTGTCGATACCTGGTTCTAAAAGCTATATTTGGCACATCTGAATCTTTTACCCATAGTTGATGTTAACCAGAATGGAGATAAATCTTTGAAACTATAGTGGCACATATTAACTGGTCAAACAAGTCATCAATACGAGGCAATGGATACTTGTTCTTTATTGTAACTTTGTTGAGTTGTCTATAATCAATGTACAGCCTCAACGATCCGTCTTTCTTCTTTAGAAATAGAACCGGTGCACCCCAAGGTGAGAAACTAGGTCGAGCATGACCTCTGTCAGTCAATTCGTGCAACTGTACTTTCAACTCTTTCAATTTGGTAGGAGCCATTCTATAAGGTGCTATGGATGTCGGTGTTATATGTGAAACAAGATCTATAGAGAATTCTACTTCTCTATTTGGGGGTAAACCAAGTAATTCTTCTGGGAATACATCAAGAAATTCACATACGACTAGTATTGACTGAATCTTTGACTTAAATACTTTAGCATTCAACATGAAGTAACTCACCACTCTGACATTTCAATACTATATATTTTTGTTTACAATTCACCATTGTATCATATTGGGTTAACCAATACATTCCCAGAATCACATCAAATTCATCAAATGGCAATAACATCAAGTCAGCCAAAAAACAATAACCTTTTACCATCAACGGATAATTTTTACAGACTTTATCCACCATAACACACTGGCCCAAGGGGTTTGAAACTTTAACCACAAATTCAGTGAATTCAACAGGTAAATTCTTAACAGACGCTAAGTTTGTGCATATGTATGATTGTGTAGAACTAGGATCAATCAAAGCATTAATATCAGTATCAAGTAGATAAAATGTACCAATAATGACATCTGGTGCAGAAGCATCTTCTCTAGCACGAATAGCATAAGTTTTTGCATGTTCCTGTGCCTCAGATTTAACTGTTGTATCCATAGTAGTACCTCGACTACCACTAACATTACCAGGGTGACAGGGTGGTCGGTCCCTCGAAATAGGATTACTCAGTTTTAGAGCTGGTTCTATTTCTTTTTCAACTCTTTTTGGATAATCTCTGAAAAAATGGTCAGATGAACCATATCGGTAACAAGCTCCACTTCTCAAACGTCATTCCCCAAAATGAAATTTCTTGCAATGCTTACACTTTGGTTTGGGATTATCGACACTACCAACACTGGTTACAGATCACAATAAATACCTCGAGTTAGAGCGTTGAGAGCGTCGGTATTTTCCAAAATACCCCATAGAGGTAGTAACACGATCATAATACTTATTTATTTTCTTAGACGCAGATTATTGTGACTTACTCATAATCCTTTTTCCAGAAATCCAAGCCTCTTTTTCAGCTTGTTTCTTTTCTTTACTAAATTCCTCAGCTTTGTGTGCTCGACTGGTTAACATCGCAAATTCCCTTATTTTGAGAATTTCGATCAATAACTTGATATCTTCATTTTAAACCCCTTCAAAGTGTTTACACATATCAACCTCAGTTAGAACACATTCTCTGGCATATTTGCTTAATCGAAAAAATCTCATTTATACTCAAATACAGTCATGTCTCCCTACTTGAGTTTTAAAAGTTCTTTCTTTTTCTGATCCATAAATCTCTGACTAACATATTTCTTTCTGAATTCAGCCTAGAAGAATTCCCATGTAACGTTCTCTCTTGGTACAACTGAAGTTATGGTATTCCACCAATGATAAGCTATATCTTTCAGTAGAGATACTGCACATTTCAGATATCCAGCAAGTGTACAAGATAATTTATCAAAAACCTAGATGGTATTTTCCAACCAAAATCAGCCCTTTCTGGATCACCATCGGTGGTAGCTCTAAATTCTTCCGCCCATGCTTACGGATTTTATCTACCAGAAGCTTACCTGTTCTAGCCAGTTTAGCACCCTGTGGTACCTTAGGAACCAATTGAGGAGCAGGTGGGGGAGGTCGTTGTATAGCAGGATTTGTTCTTAAGTACTCGGTAAACCATTCATTCATCAATTGAAAGAAGGCCTATTTTGCCTCTTCACTTCGGCCCTCAGATACAGGCCTTTATAAGTGAATTTTCAAATCTATGGCATGTATAGGCTGGACTATGTTTTGAATGTTGGATTTTGGTTATGTGTAATTTAAGCCATGCGAAAATGGCTTAATTTTTATGTTTGAATTTGGTTATGCTGCTTATGGTTTATATGTATCTTGGTTATAATGTGATGTACTATGAATGCATAGTATTTGTGGTAGGTATTATATGCTTGATGTGGTTGATGACTTTGGATATACATAAGTATGGGTCGACTAAGGTTATGTAAGGGTAGGAGTACAAGTGACTTTGATTATTTTATTGATTTATTTGTCTTGTGAATTGTCCTGGAGACAACAAATGATGTGCCTTTATAATCGGCTAGTGATGGATAAAGTATATATACCTATGCTTATGACATGTTATTTGTGGTTTGGCATTTAAAAGTCAAGTTGTTAGTGAAATAATTGATTATTATATGTGCTAAATATATATAAGGTAACAATTCGGCTTTGGTGTGTGGTTCATTTAATAAGTATGTGAATTGATAACGTGTGACCAATTTAGATTATGTTTAACAACCGAATAAAGGATTAGTTAATAGAGTGAAATATGTTTGCACCTCTTATATGCTAGTTGTTTACTGAACCATAAATGTGACTTATTATAAAGCTTAATCCGAATGTGATTAAATGACTATATATATGGATTCGAATGGATGCATTAACTTGTATTAATGTATGAAATACGAAATTCTTGTTGACTAACATGGTAATGTCACATAAATGAATGACAAGTTTGGTATTGAAATTTGTTTCATTTGAAGTACAACATGTATGTATGCAAGACATTTATAAAAAAAATAGGTTTGATATTCAATTAATGAAGTTATTGATTTGTTATATGTTCTATATATATAAATATATAAATTATTTTGATATATATGCTGAATTATGTTTTCATTATGTTATCATATGAATGATATGAATTTTAAGATTTGATATTTGATAATGATATGAACATTGATGTAATTAAATTTCGAATTGTAAAATGTAATGTATATTTGTATGGATCATGATATGATTGGTAATACTTCATAACCCTAATCCGGCGATGGATACGGGTTAGGGGTGTTACAAACCCCATGATATTAGACCCTTGAAAATGTAATTTTTAGCTTAAAGGCCTGTTTATTGCAATAAACCTACATTATAAGCCAATTACCATCTTTTTAAGTTATCCTAATCTTTTGCACCCATCTTAACTAAGGTTTTCTTGGTAATCAACAATTGAGGAAATTTTCAGAAAGATCTATGTGCTCATGGTTAAAAAAAAGTGAAGAAAAGTTTACTCAGTCTCCAAAAAGGAAAAATGTATGAGCTTGAGTCCAAAATAAGTTTGAGGGTGTTACAAAGGTTCACTTAAAGAGAAAGGTTGTATTACGATAAGTCCTAGACAAAGTTAAAGGTTTAGATATTTAAAACTGAAATGTCCCATCTCTTAAAATCCCTACCTTTAATTGAGCCACATTACAACCTTATAAGAGACCTATTGATTTGATGATTATGTCACCTACATTAGAGGAGAGGAAATCGTAAGTTCAACATATGAAGACCATAAATAAGCCTTATGATTGTTTGCTTAATTGATAAGAAATTATGTTGAATGAAGAATGTTATCTGTTGCTGTGACATACATACAAATTATGATTCATGTTTGCATATAAATTACTTGTTAATAAAAAAGATCGATGAGCATGAAGTTATTAATGCATGATTATGGGACAAAGATTGATGTTGCTTACACAATTAGCAATTTTTCCTTAGCAAGACCTTTTGTTGTAAACAAACATTACTCAGGATGAGCAATGATTTAAGTTTGATGGTGTGCAAACTAAAATATATATAGGATTTTTCCTATGTAATTTATCATCTTTTTACTTAAATTCGTTGTTAAAACTAAGTAATTGTTTAATAAATTAATGAAATATGTGAAAATATAAAATTAGGACATAGAAATTATTAAAATATGATTTTATGCTTTATTATATAGTTTTCATGCATAAAATGGCTTATTTTATATTGATTTGAGCATATTATATTTTTAAGACATAAAATGGGCCACACATAATTAAATTAAATAATAAAACATAAAACTATATTTAATAATTCATTTTAAAATATTTCATTAATAATTTGGGTTTTAATTAATTATTTAAATTGGTTAAATTTTATTCTTTGGTCCTTTAAATTATTAATTTATTTTGGACAGGTTTGATAGCTTTGTTGGATTACAAAATCGTCCAAATTGAAGACCAAGTCCACCCAAATTCGACTACACATGGCTGTTCTTTTCAGCCACTTTTTGGTTTAATTACACAAGGTCCTTGTATTTTGAAGAAATTAGAGATTTGCCCAAAGATTTACGATTGACCGAGTCTTAGTCCTGAGTCATTATGGCATTTAATTTGCTTAAAAATCAAGCAAAATCAGCTCAAATTCCACTAATTGTGGCCGACCATCCAAGGAAGAGATTTGAAGAGACTAAACCTAGCTATTTTTAGCAAACTACCCATCTCTCTTCACCTATAAATATGACCCTTTCATTCCCTCATCATTCATCATTCATCATTCTCTCTTCTCTCGAAATTCTCTTAGCCTTTTCAATTCCCCGTGCCTAGCATAATCTCTTCATAGAGATTTTAGCAATTAGGCCTTTTAAAGAGCCCTTGGTCGGCCACCTTGGAGAGCCATTAGCAAAGGAGCAAAGCAAAGAAGCGAAGGAGCCTAGTCAGTCAGAGTCTTGGGTCAACCACTTTGATTTGGGTTTAATCTTTCCTTTATTTAATTTAATCTGAAAATGTTTGCTATGTGTTATATGTTCTTGTTTTCAACAATGTTAGCTTAATTTTATTTAAGGTATGATGATTTCTTTGATTAAATAATATTTATTTGATTCATGCTTATAATGTTTGTGTCCCAATCGATCATGTTTTCAATTAAAATCAAGTCTGTATTTCGTTCATACGTGATTTAAATTCACCTGAATTAGCTGAGAGATCCTAACCAGACAACAGCTAATGGACGCATAATTGAAATGTGCATGCTCAATTTAAATCCTAACCCAATTTAATTGTAGGTTGCATAACAACTCTAATCAAGTTTTGTTATCTGCATAGTTTTTAGATTTGTGTGATTAAACTATTTCAAACCAAACACGTCCCTGTTACCTCACACGAATACTAAGAAACCCTTAGTAAATAAGGATCACTAAAATACGTATTTACTAAGTACAAGATTCCGAAAGGACCTAACATGGTTTCCAAACTCATGAAAGATCGAGTTGCCATGGAATGTTTTTCTGAATGTTATTAAGCATGTTGATAATAAGATGAGTTTAATTAAAGTAATTGTCCTAGTTTATTTATGTTATAATTGTTACAAATTGTGTTTAATTTTGCTAACATCTATTTTATTCATATAGTTTGCATACTTAGGAGAATTTGCAATAGGAATCATTGCATTTATTTTAATATATTTTAATCATTAGTTCTCAACTATATTGTGTTTTGATTTACCAAATTGTCAATATTATTTTACAAATTAGGTGACTTAGCACAAATACAATCCTTGTGGAGACGATAACTCGATACTTACTTATTACTTAATAACGACTGTGTACACTTGCACAAACCTACGTGTTACAATGAGTAAATAAGATGATATGTTCTTTTTCATCTTTTAATTAATTAATTTATTTCAAATTCCAATTTAGTCTTTGCCCTTTTTCTTAATTTCCATGTATGAGTCACCAAAATATCTACAAACTTTTCTTTAATGGTCTAATTACCTTATAAGGACCTATAGTTTCTAATTCCATACCTATTTAGTCAATGTAGCTACTAGAATTCAACTTTTGTATTTTATACGATTTAGTCCTTATCGTAATTAAGCGCATAATCAATAAATTTTTCTTATCAGAATTTTCACATTACATCTCTAACAGATTACGGAACATGTAATAAAATAAAAATAAATTTTATTTTCAAATCAGATTAGTGGTCCCGAAACCATTGTTCCGATTTCACTAAAAAATGGGCTGTTACAATAAGATTGTTTTTCTATTCATTTTGCTATAGGTTAATTAGTATAGTTCATAGTGATAACTCAACCATTTTAATCCATTCTGATCCTTATGGAGACGATATCACTTATCACTTTATTACTTGGTTCGATGTGTATACTTGCACATTCACATTACATATTCACACGCGATAAGTTTTTGGTGATGTTGCCGGAGATCAGCTATTTGGTGAAATTTGGTTGTTATTATCTATTTAATTTTGTTAGTATTAGCTTAGTTAGTTGTTTTTTATTCTTTTTCAGGTTTGCTGCTAGTTTATGAGTAGAGGTATTCACGAGAATGAAGAGTATTGTATTTACCAGGAAATTGAGAGAACTTTGACGAGAAAGAGAAAAGAATTGTGAGAAATGGCAAGGATAGGAAATGATCCAGGCAGAGAAGACCCATTACAACCGAATGGTAGGGATGCTGATATTCCTCATGTGATAGATGATAGAGACAGACCAATTAAAGAACATGTAGTGCGAATCTTAGATGATTTGAATACAGGATTGTTAGGCCACATATTCAAACTTAACATTTTGAGTTGAAATGAGTGATGTTTCAAATACTACAAACAGTAGGATAGTTCAGTGGATTACCTACTGAAGATCCATGGTTGTATTTAAGACTCTTTTTGGAGGTCTGTGATTCATTCAGGAAATAGGGTGTTCCTGAAGAGGCCCTAAGACTCAAGCTATTTCCTTATTCATTGAGATATCATGCTAGAGCATGGTTGAATGCTTTACCTTCAGGAATGGTGGCATCTTGGAATGAACTTTATTACAGGTTTTTATTAAGGTACAGTCCTCCAAATATGAACGCCAAATTAAGGAATGATATTACCTCTTTTTGACAATCTGAGGATGAAACATTGTATAAAGCTTGGGAACAATTCAAGGAATTAATTACAAAATGCCTGATACATGGTTTCCAACACTGGACATAGATGGAAATGTTTTACAGTGGATTAAATGTACATACAAGAATGATAATTGATGCATCTGCCAATGGCACTTAGCTAGATAAATCGTATAATGAGGCATATGAGATTCTGGAAAGGATAGCTGTAACACCCCAAACCCGGCCCAGACGTTACGGCCGAATTTAGTATGTCACAGGGAGATGTTTCAAAAAAACATGTGTTTATCTAAATTCTTTGTTTAGAGTTTAGCAAAAATCAGTTCTTGCTTTAAGTTAAAGTGAATGGAAGCTGTGCACCAGGTAGGAAGCCAGAAAAGAGGAGGTGAGTCTTATAGGACCGCTTAAGTACCAAGCTCTTCCCGGATCCACTCCTAGACATGCACACATCCATTGCTACACTTTAAGCAGGTTACGTGTCTACGAATATTAAAACAAGTTTAAGTCTGCTTAAAATATTTATTTTCTTGGAAAAACATTTACTTTACAGAAACTTTGCGCGTCATCGTGATCTTTTAAAAACAAGTAATTTTTTTATAAAACGAACCCTAATGCTAACCAGTTTAATCATCCCCAAAATAAAATTAATTAAAAAGAGCGGCCTTATTACAACTTTAAGCATAATAAAAATAATCCAAATTAAATGCTAAACTTATTAAATCTGGCAATCAATCTTCATGGCCACTCTGAATACCGCCCAGCTCCAAGTCCACCAACTAGGGCTCACCTGCAAGGATGGAATAGGAAGGGGTGAGTTTGGGAAACTCAGTGCATACAGAAACCCATCCAAAGCCCAAATCAGCTCGAGCCCATTGGGCCTAAGCCCTATTCAGATAACAGTACACAGTGGACCGAAGCCCTTTTCAGAATACAGTAGCAAGGCCTTAGCCCCTTTTTACATAACAGTGTGACCCATAGGCCCAGTTCAGTAACATAGGTAACAATAGTAGTGATGGATGCAAACCCATCTGGGGAGACTGCTCAACCCACCAACCGCTACACTGCCCCCGTACCAGCCCTACACTCCATGTGGGGAATATCTCAACCCACCCAGCCCTACACTCCACAGTTGCAGCAACGCTGCTCAAATATCAGTAAGTTGAGGCAAAGCCTCCAGTACATGGATGAACCACTTTCAATACTTCCTCCATCAATACCCCAATCCCATGCAACAGATATTAATAAAAGCATATCATGTAAAATACAGTATTAATCAATCATGCAATTTCGCCAATTTAAACCCTAGGGGTATATCGGTAATTTTACTCTTTAAGGGTAATTCTTGTAACTTAGCAACTACACAAGCTACTTCAGTAATTTTCAACAGTTTTATGCAGTTTGGTTCCACTATCTAACTAACAGGCTAATTTGCCCATCTCTTACCCATATTGGTCCGTAAGCCGATTGTGCGCAGTTTTGGCCCATCGAGGCCCTCTTTTTTCGAAGTACGTTAAGACGTCACACAAACTTACTTACCACCTTGCGGTGCTAGATCTAACAATTACTCTACGTCTTGAGAGCATTCGCATACTCACAAGCCCATGAAATGCCGAAATTTCGGCATTTCGGCTTTTGCCGAATTGAACTAAGAAAGGGTGTTCGGTACACACCTGATTCACAACGACTGCTACTGAGATCTCTTCCGATGTCCTACAATTGATTAGCACAGTTCTTATTTACAAACCATAATCACTAAACCCCAAAACTTACTCATCCATGCTCAAACCATGTCCCTAAAAGCCTTTGAAACCTTACCTTTTTGCCAAAATCGATAGCTAGCTCCGAATCCGATTACTCCAACAACCCACGCCTTCTATCCAAAACTTAAGAAGACACAAATCATTGACAGAAAACGTCAGTTAAAAACCCTTAGAGCCACTTGCCCAAATCGACAGCCTCCCTAGATTTTAGGGACTTCGGCTTTTCCTAACTTTGTAAAATAGGACCAGATCTGAGATGATGAACACTTATCCCTTACTCCTTTTTGATCTCCACGCAATCTGGTGTAGATTTATCTTTCAAACGACGGTAGAACTCGACTCCCGGAGTTTTGAAGTTTCGGCTAGAAGCCCCCAAATCTATGGTTTTTCAGCTTTTGGGTGATGAAGGAGATGACAATATGAAACTATAACCTGGATGTAGAATTGCCGACAGGTCTCTAGAGTTTAGAAAGAATAATCGTTGATTAATGGAAACACAATGTTAAAGGGTTTGGCTTTTAAGAAATCGGTACCTGTAATGTGTGTTCAAGATTTCGGCTTTTATGGATTCGGCAAAAGTATCGATGAACAGCAGAATTGATGAATGGTTTTGAAGAAGAAAAAAATAGAAAAAGAAGAATAGAGAGAATGGTAGTTTTGGCTGGAGAGGAAAAAGAGAGAAAAAAACAACCCTAAGGTGTTTAAGCAGAAGAAAACGGCACCACTCAGTACCCTAAGTGCCGAAATACTAACCTAATACCCCTTTGCCGAAATCCCCTTTCTAATTCCCCTAATTCGGCCAACTCTTAGCCTCTCTCCAAATCCCTTAAATCTCTCCCCTTGTCACTCCTTAATCCAAGCGTTTGGACAGATTCAAACTCTCTTTTAGCAGACTCCACCTGGACTCCAACACTACCCCTCCTGCACTTAAAAATAAATGCATCTATTTGTCAACACAGGGAATCGATCCCATGCCTTCCCCAATGCTCCACACGCCACCTTTTTAGGAGCCTAGTGGCGTCACCCTTGCCACATTACTAAGGCTCTTTTTGTGATGCAATTTACCCATAACTCTATACAAGGGCCACCTAGCCAGAACCCCTAACTCCTAAGTCCAAAAATTCAAAAATTCAATCGGGTTTTGGCCAACACATGGGCCTTATATAAGCCCATTTACCTACTCAAAATATTAATTTCACATCCAAATACAAAATTTTAAAATCGTCACAAAATATTGAAAACCGCGAATAAATCCGAAAATCAGGATGTTACAACTCTACCCTCCTTAAAGAAATTTCGACCTCGAAATTTTACCTTATTAGAACAGCATAGCCTCCTCAGTCTCCCATGTAGCTTCTTATTTTCCATGGTTCCTCCAAAGTACTTTCACTAGTGGAACTGATTTCCTTCTCAACACCTTGACGTCACGATCAAGTATTTGCACAGGTTCCTCCTCGAAAGTTAAATCTGACTGTACCTCGATTTCTGCAACTGGTATTATGTGAGTTGGGTCAGATTGATACCGCCTCAGCATGGATACATGAAAAACATCGTGGATACAATGCAGTTCTTGTTGTAACTCTAGCTGATAAGCCACTGGTCTAACCCGCTTAATAATTCGGTAAGGCCCAATAAACCGTGGGCTTATCTTACCCTTCTTACCAAATCTCAAAATTTTCTTCCAAGGGGAAACCTTCAAGAAAACCATATCCCCAACAGCGAACTCAATCTCTTTGCGCTTCAGATCCGCATACGACTTCTGTCTATCGGATGCCTCCTTTAACCGATCCCTTATCAGCCTAACCTTGCTTTTAGTGTTTGCCACCAATTCCGGTCCAAGAACTCGTCGTTCACCCAACTCTGTCCAACACGTCGACGTACGACATCTTCACCCATAGAGCGCTTCATATGGTGCCATCTGAATACTTGCTTGATAGCTGTTATTGTAAGCAAACTCCACCAATGGCAAGTAGTCCTCCCAACTTCCACGAAAATCAATGATACAACCTCTCAACATATCCTCCAAAACCTGAATAACCCTTTTTGACTGTCCATCTGGCTGTGGGTGAAAAGCGGTGCTAAAATCCAATTGTGTACCCAACGCTTCCTGCAACTTCCGCCAAAACCGATATGTAAACCTAGGGTCTCGATCAGAAATTATCGACACTGGCAACCCATGCAGTCGCACTACCTCTGCCACATACAACTTGGCCAACTTTTGCAATGAGTAGTCGGTACGAACAGGTATGAAATGAGCAGATTTTGTTAACCTATCCACAACCACCCACACCGAATCTTTCTTGGTGGGTGTCAAAGGTAACCCACTCACAAAGTCCATTATTACTCTTTCCCACTTCCATAGCGGAATTTTCACAGGTTGCAGTAATCCCGAAGGCAATTGGTGCTCAGCCTTAACCTGCTAGCACGTCAGACATTTCCCAACAAATTTAGTCACCTCTCGTTTTAATCCGGGCCACCAGTACACCTCTCGCAAGTCTCGATATAACTTATTCCCTCCAGGATGCATGGCATAGAGTCCACCATGAGCCTCTTTTAGAATTAACTACCTCAATTCAGGGTCCTTTGGAATACAAACTATTCCACGAAAGCACAGAACTCCTTTAGTGTTCAACCAAAAATCCTCGTTCTCACCACTCTTAACCTGCTGGAACTGAAGAGCTAATGAATCGTCCTTCAACTGTTTTTCCTTAATCTGCTCAGTCCAAGTAGGCCTTACTTGCAGTTCTGCCAACAAGCTTCCATCATCGTACAGACTTAAACGTGCGAACAAGGCTCTCAAATCAGTAACAACCCTTCGACTCAACGCATCCGCCACCACATTAGCCTTTCCTGGGTGGTACTCTATCGAACAGTCGTAGTCAACAAATACTTTAGGCTCTTATGATCTGTGTATATGATGCACTTTTCCCCATATAAGTAGTGTCTCCAAATTTTTAACGCAAAAATCACCACTGCTAGCTCTAAATCATGCGTAGGGTAATTCACCTCATGAGCCTTAAGCTGTCGCGATGCATAAGCGACCACCTTGCCCTCTTGCATCAGTACGCAACCTAACCCCACATGTGACACATCGCTGTATACAGTAAAGTCCTTCCCAGACACCGGTTGAATCAACACTGGCACTTCGGTCAATACCTTTTTCAACCGATCAAAAGCTTTTTGCTGTTTCTTGGTCCAGACAAATGGTACTCCTTTCCTTATGAGTTTTGTCAAGGGTGCCGTCATCGTGATCTACTCGGATTGACCATCCGTCTACGGATGAAAAGCAATACTGAAATGCAATTTCGTACCTAAAGCATCTTGTAGTTTCTTCTAGAATCGCGAAGTAAATCTCGAATCTCTATCTGACACAATAGACAATGGCACCTCGTACAATCTCACAATATCAGAAATGTATAACTCAGCTAATTTATTAAGCGAGTAATCAGATTGTATCAAAATAAAATGAGCTGATTTTGTCAATCGATCAACTACAACTAAAATCGCATCTTTCTTTCTCAAGATGAAGGCAAACCCGAAACAAAATCCATCATCACTCTATCCCACTTGCATTCGAGAATCATAATTGGTTGTAACAAATCGAATGGCACTTGATGTTTAGCTTTAACTTGTTGACAAATCAAACATTTTGAAACAAAGTCAGAGATATCTCTTTTCATTCCACACCACCAGTAATGTTGTTTCAAATCATTATACATTTTCATACTTCCTGGATGTACAGATAACCGACTACAATGTGCTTCATTCAAAATCATCCAAATTAACTCTAAATTTCTCAGAACACAAATTCGGCTTCTGAATCTTAAACAATCATAGCATCAATTGTAAATTCTGAATCAGAATTCATTTCACACTGAGCTCGTTTTGCTATTATCTCATTATCAACTTTCTGAGCTTCAATAATCTGTTGTAAAAACAATGATATCGCTTTCAATTCGGCTAATACCGAACCACCACCGGACAGAACCAAATGAGCATTCATCACACGTAAAGCAAACAATGATTTCTGACTCAAAGCATCAGCAACAACATTTGCTTTTCCCAGATGATAGTCAATCACTAATTCATATTTTTTAAGCAGTTCTAACCATATTCTTTGATGCAGGTTCAAATCTTTCTGAGTCATCAGATATTTCAAACTTTTATGATCAGAATAAACATGACATTTCTCACCAAACAGAGAGTGGCACCAAATCTTCAAAGCAAACACAATAGCTGCCAATTCCAGATTATGTGTTGGATAGTTCTTTTCATGCGGCTTCAATTGTCTCGAGGCATAAGCTATGACTTTGCCTTTCTGCATCAAAATGCAACCCAGACCATTCAACAATGCATCACTATAGATCACAGATTCTTTACCCAATTTTGGTTGTACTAACATCGAAGCTTATGTCAATAGGGCTTTCAACTGATCAAAGCTTTTCTGACACCTTTCAAACCATTCAAATTTCACATCTTTCTAAGGCAATTTCGTTAGCGAAGTTACAATCATTGAAAATCCTTTTACAAGCCTTCGATAATAACCTGTAAGTCCCAAAAAACTGCGGACTTCAAAAACATTTTTCGGATGCTTCCAATCTAAGATAGCTGAAATTTTGCTCGAATCAGCTCAGATACCTAATGCTGACACAATATGGCCTAGAAAACTGACTTCTCGTAACCAAAATTCACATTTCCTAAACTTTTCATACAATTGCTTATCTCGCAAAGGTTGTAGCACTATTATTAGATGCCTAGCATGTTCAGTTTCATCACGCGAATAAATCAAAATGTCATCAATGAATATGACAACAAATTAATCTAAATACGGTCTAAAAATTCTTTTCATCAAATCCATAAAGATAGCAGGTGCATTCGTTAATCCAAAAGGCATAACTAAAAACTCATAGTGGCTGTACCTCGTTTTGGAAGTAGTTTTTGAAATGTCTGAATCTTTTACTCTCAATTGGTAATAACCTGATCTCAAATAAATCTTTGAAAACACAGTAGCTCCTTTCAATTGATCAAACAAATCATCAATTTAGGGCAGAGGATATTTGATTTTGTTAGTCACTTTGTTCAATTGATAATAATCAATACACATTCTCATTGTACCATCTTTCTTTTTCACAAATAGAACAGGAGCACTCCAAGGTGAAAAACTCGGTCTTGCGAATCCTCTATCTGTCAACTCTTGCAACTGAGACTTTAATTCTTTTAATTTTGTCAGAGCCATTTCATACGGTGCTATCGATATCGAAGTAGTTACTGGCTGTAACACCCCTTACCTGAGTCTAAGGTCGGGACAGGGTACGAGGCATTACCAGACTTAAATGTACAAAACTATGTAAAACTAGGCCAATAAAAAAATTGTTCAAATTAAAAACATTCATTCATATTCATAATATCCCTTATACGGGCTTACGAGGCCCAAAACATACATCGGGGTGGTTCGGGACTAAACCGATAACTTACGTACTTTTTACAACAGTTAGAAAATTTTCTAGTTTTGGAGAGTCACACACCCAATGGGTTAGGCCGTGTGGTCACACACACCCGTATGGCTCGAACACGCCTGTATACTCAGCCTGTGTAACTCTCTGTTTATGATGTCATCATATTTTAAGGTCACACGGCCAGCACACACGACCGTGTTCTAGGCCGTGTCTTCCACACGGCTGAGACACACAGCCATGTCTTTGTCCTTGTGGCCAACACTTAGGCTATTTTTCCAAGCCTTGGTCAACTTTAATCCCTCATATACTTATACAACGTTAAAGGCATAGAACATGGTATCCAATTAAAGATTAAACATCCTCAATTAAGTTACAAACATAACATTTGCATGTCATCATACTTGTGTTTCTCTTACTCATTTTATATTAAGTCTAGACATACCAAACCATATTCATTTGGCCTTGTCATCTTCATTAACATCATTAACTTACTCTAAGTTTACACTTTTATACTAAGATTATGGTCACATCAATTGATCAAAGTTCATCCATCAAATATACATACCATATCATACATCCATCGATATCAAGCCATCACAACATGCACATCATCAAGACATTATAACAGTCAAGCAAAATCAATTAGGTTTACAACCCAATGATCAAATATAAGCCATATCTCATGGCTCTATACAAAAGAATCATTATAAGCCAACTCAATTGGCGAAATCATGAAACACATATCATAAGGTACTAAGTCTCTATACATGCCACTCACTTGGAATCACTTAAGATTTATTAATACCCCAGCTTGATAATTTGATAGTGTGATGCTGCCTCCGATGATTCCCAACCTCGAGCTAACCTGAAAACACTAAAAGAAATGGAAATAAGAGGGGTAAGCTTTATAGCTTAGTAAGCCCGTATAAAAATAATAATAAGCAATTTATTAATGTGCTTTTTCCAAATTCTTACAACATGTTCTCATGGTAATACAATCGAAATTACACATAATTCCACTATTTGCTCATATTCCAGTCAAGCTGTCTACTCGAGTCATAGTCAC
This sequence comes from Gossypium hirsutum, assembly GCF_007990345.1. NCBI lineage: Eukaryota > Viridiplantae > Streptophyta > Magnoliopsida > Malvales > Malvaceae > Gossypium > Gossypium hirsutum. The sequence goes on along the minus strand of NC_053432.1, from coordinate 27,428,564 downwards.
TAATTTATAACTTGGGTTACAGAACTCTAAATTAGGATCCACTAATTTTACCTGAAATTAGACGGATCCACTAATTTTACCTGAAATTAGACTCACATATCTTCTTACCATAAAATTTCTGGAATTTTTGGTCTAGCCAATAAATACAGTTTATTCTTCAAAGTTACCCCTATTCTGCTGTTTGACAGCTTCGACCTTTCTTTACTAAAAATTAATTATCTGATAGTACGGGATTTGGATGATGTTCTAGCCTGTTTCTCTTGAAAATAGACTCATTAAGAAATTAGTCAAATCAGTTACAACCCATAATTATTCTTGTACAATTTTTAGTGATTTTCAAAAGTTAAGATAGGGGAGCTCGAAATCACTCTGACCCTGTCTCACAAAAATTAAAATATCTCATAATATGAAATTCTTTTGTTTACGCCGTTTCCTATATGTGAAACTAGGCTCAATAAGATTTAATCTCATATTCCACAATTTAAGGTGGATTTTCAAATTCACACAACTCCTGCTGTCCAAAACTGTTTTAGTGTGATATCATGATAACTATCATATGATGACATAATAAACATAATCATAAACATAAGTTTATTCATCATTCAAAACCTTTGACTTACTTATCACCCACATACCTCTTTATCATGAAACATCATATATCAAGACATTACTCATGAGTTTAGTGTACATACCTATACCAACTCGTAATACAACGTATAATCATAACTTCCTTAACATGTTCTCCTTAGGACTTTGTCACATCATCCATTACATTACCCGTTGAACACTCAGAAAACTATTGGATACGTGGAAAACTTGCACATAAGTGTCATATATACATACGTAGCCAAAGCTACCTCATAACATGCAAAGCTCGCGATGGAGCTACTCATGGGCTTGCTCATGTAAGCTATCAGTCAAGGTGTAACTACACAGGCTGCTTACACAAGCTGTCAAGTATCCGACCCACTCAAGGATTACCTAGCCACTGGTAGGACACATAAGACCATTGCCTGGAACCCAATTATATGTGTCGCATCCATTATGAACTCGGACCAACTGAATGAGCTCGGATGCCACATGTATCGTATCCATTATGAACCCAGACCAACTCAACGAGCTCGAATGCCGCATACATATCACGAACCCAGACCAACTTATTGAGTTCGGATGTCTTAATTCCTAGTGACATGTCACTTGTATCCCAAACTATTCACAAAGTTCAAACGGGTTTCTTTCTCGTATACACATAGCATCTCCATCGTACTTGCACGTAACGTCGTGGACAACGACCACAATATCATTCATACTTACAAGTTACCATTAGGCATAGCATTCATAATAATGATGAAACATTTATCACATAATGTCAACACATCAAAATATATTACATTGTCACATTATTTACATATGTACTTACAATTCATGTAATATCAAGCATTAATATTCAAGTATAACATCGCATTATTATTGACGTACAAACTTACCTCGAATCCGAGCACAGCTAATTATTCCATTTTAGTTCATAATCTCGTACTTTCCCAATTTAAGCACGAATCTCAATTCTCTTGATCTAACATTTCAAATATAGCTTATTTATTTCTCACATTATTCAAATTGACCCAAAAATCATACTTTTACAAATTTGCATTTTTACCCCTAAACTTTCACATTTTGCAATTTAGCTCGTAAAATGAAATGTGTTCATTTTTCTTGCACTTTAAGCCTAGCTGAATCATTTTCATAACTATAGCAGCCCATAATATCCACTAAATCACACTTTTATTACAAATTTTATAACTTTTACAAATTAGTCATTTTTAGCGTTTTCACCGAAAACTACTTAGCAAAAGTCGTTTAACACACAAAAAACATTCATATTCCTCCCTTAAAGATCAAAATACACACATGTAGCACATGGGTAAATTTTTAAACATCATCCTTAGCTCAAATAAATGGTGGAAATAGCTAGCTCTTGTTACCAGGATTTCAAAAACGTAAAAATCATTAAAAACGGGGCAAGAACGGACTTACAATCAAGCTTGGAAGCTTGGAAAACCCTAGCCATAGTTTCTCCATGTAGATTTCAGCCATAGCTTGAATATGGACAAAAATTGGCTTTTAATTTTGTTTTTAATTCATTTTAATTACTAAATGACCAAAATGCCCCTAACTTTAAAATATTCTATTTCACCTATTTCATGTCCATTTTTGTTCATCAAATTAACCAATGGTATAATTACCATATAAGGACCTCCAATTTAAAATTTCATATCAATTAGACACCTCTAGCTTCTAGAACTCAAGTTTTACACTTTTTACAATTTAGTCCTTTTGACCAAATTGAGTGCCCATATGTCAAAATTTTTGAATGAAATTTTCATGGAATTACCCCGTGAAATTGTAGACCATAATAAAATAATAAAAATAAATTTTATCACGTCGAATTTGGGGTCTCAACTAGACCCTAAATCGAGATGTTACACTTGCATTAACTCAATACCAAATTCAACTTCTGGAATCGGAGGTAATCCTGAAAGTTCTTCAGTAAACACATCATAGAATTTATAGACCACAGGCACTAATTCAACTTTCTTTTCAGATACTTTCGAATCAATCACATAAGCAATGTAGGCTTCACAACCTTTTTTCACCAAACTCAGAGCTTTCATCGAAGATATCATAGCCGGTAACCCATTTAAGTCACTAGATTCAATTCAGACTATTTCATCATTCTTGCATCTCAAATCAATAGTTTTCCGTTTTCAATTCACAGTATCATCATGCAAAGTTAACCAATCCATACCCAAAATTATAAAAAACTCACCAAAGGGTAATAGCATTAGATCAGCCGAAAAATAAATGTCTTGAAACATCAACGGACAATTCTTGCACACTTTATCAACTAAAACACTTTTACCTAGGGGGTTCGATACTCTAATCACAAATTCAGTAGACTCTATAAGAAAATTCTTACTGGATACTAAATTCATGAATATGTATAAATGCGTTGATCCTGGATCTATCAATGCAATCATAAAAGTACCATTAAGTGTAAAAGTACCAGTTATAACATCAGGAGACAAAGCTTTTTCACAAGCTCGAATGGCATAGGCTCTGGCAGTGCTCTAGCCTCAGATCGTACGATGGTATCTTTAGTCCCTCTTTGACTACCACTCACATTTCTCGTATTTCTAGGAGGTCTACCACGAGCTGCGTTCCCACTTGGCCTCAGATTTTGCACAATCTCTTACTCAACACACTTGGGACAATCTCAGATAAAATTATCTAATGATCCACATCTAAAACAAGCTCGGTCATTCAATCTACAACTTCCTCGATGTCTTTTACCACAATGTCTACACTCGGCTTGTTCAGATCGAACATTTCCAACACTTGCAACAGAAGTAGCTGGAGTTTTAAAGCTCGAATGCGAACTAGCATGATCTCTACTCGAATGCCCCACAGTAGCCTTTGAACGGCTATAATCATCTCGGAATTTCTTTGATGCAAACTGAAGTGATTTACTTGTGGATCTCTTTCTCACGTCTCTAGCTTCTAAATTAGCTTTTCTTTTCTCTTTCCCCAGTTCTTCAGATTTACATGCTCGTTCAACAAGCACAACAAACTCTTTTATCTCTAAAATTTTGATTAACAAAAGGATATCTTCATTCAAGCCATCCTCGAATCTCTTACACATAATTGCTTCAGTCGAGACACATTCTCGTGCATACTGGCTCAATCTCACAAATTCTCATTCGTATTCTGTAACAGACATACGACCCTGTTTCAATTTAAAAAACTCTTTGCGTTTCTGATCGATAAATCTCTAACTCATGTATTTCTTTCAAAACTCAGCTTGAAAGAAATCCCAGGTGACTCGTTCTCTCGAAACCACAGATATCAGTGTCTTCCACCAATGATACTCCGTATCTCTCAAAAGTGAAACGACACACTTAAGGCATTCGTCCAGAGTCAATGAAAATTCATTGAACACTCTTATCGTATTCTCAAGCCATAATTTAGCTTTCTCAACATCATCATTAGTAGTAGCATGGAACTTTTTTCGGCCCCATATTTTCTAATTTTGTCAATCGGAGGCTTATTCAACTAAATCGGATTAGCTTGTGGCATGACAGGGACTTGCAGTTGATTGAGTTGAGGTGAAGGTTGTGACACAACCAGATTTGTTCTCATATATTGCGTGAACTAATCGTTCATCATTTGGTAAAAGGCTTGCTTAGCCTCTCCCTCGTGACTACTCATAGCAGGTCTAGAATCAGATGGCGCTATCCCTTCAGTGGGAGCAAATGCATTACTCTCGACATCGTCAGCTATGACTCGTTCGGGATCCATTTACTATATAAAAGCGCATTTTCATTGTCAGGATTCATCACACTATCGCAGTTCATAAATATGGCATGTATAGCTAGACTTACATACGCTACGTTAGTCCTAGAATTGACTAAACCGTAGCTCTGATACCAACCAAATGTAACACCCCTAACCTGTATCCATTGCCGGACTAGGGTTAAGAGGCATTACTAGACATATCAGAATATTTCACTTTCATTTCATAATCATTATAGTATCATAATCTCACATCATTATAGAGTCCCTTATATAGGTCAACGAGACCTTAAACATGCTTTAGAAAAGGGTTGGGACTAAACTGGGCACATACAAAATTTTTCAAAACTTTAACATTTTTCAAAGTTATAAAGGTCACATGCTCGTGTGCCTCACACGGCATTAGAGATGCTCGTGTGCCTATGCTATGGCAAAACAGGGCATACATACTTACTTGTCCACACGGCCACAAGACATGCTCGTGTGCCAGGCCATGTGAAAATTAGGGAGGCTACTGACTTGGTCACCCGGCCAGTCACACGCTTGTGTTTCTAGCCCATGTTCAAAACTGATTTGGCCACACGGTCTAGTACATGCCCATGTGTACAACTGTGTGTACTGCCTAGGCTAATTTCGAAATGGCCCTCGATCAACACGACTGGGACACACACCCGTGTGGGTAAAAATAGGCTATTTACAAGCCCAATGTGCAACCCATTTTGGGCTATCCCTCCAAGCATCAAAACCAAAACATTTTATACCAAATTTTCAATCAATTCACAACCAAAATATAAACCATTCATGCCATATCATTATCAACAAATTTCATCCTCAATATACAAACTAAAACCTATCAAATCCTAAGCCAAAGTCATACCAAATATGAGTTTCATAACCTCAATTCATTTCATTCAATCTCATGCCATAAACTCACCAATTCCTCAAATATGTACATACCAAAACTTACCAAATTGACCAATTCACTTGGCCATTCATGAACGTATCATATTGACCATAATGCATCACATAGTTTATAGCCACAATTCATTCTTATACACAAACAAATCCAAGCCATATCACATGGCTAGATATACACAATACAAAAAATATTCAAATACTTCTGGCCTATACATGTCATAGTTCAATATTCACATTTTCAAGAGGTACCAAAATAGAGTTCGATAGTGTGGTGATGATCCTCAATGATCCCTAAGCTTCAGGTAAGCTTTCAAAAGCTTAGTAAGCCATATACAAATAAGCGTAACACATAACATCAATCTAGATCAATTCATTCATATAACTCAAGACAAAATACATTCACATAGCCATATGTCTCTTATAGTTCATTTGATCTTGTTTCACACATATATATCATATCACATTCTCATAGCAACTCATACTTAGATCATATGTTCACAAAGGTACATGTACTTACCTTTCATTCTCAAACATGGTATAATATTCAAACGTACCTGAATAGGATACACATTCACATAGTCATCCATTTTATCAAAATTCCCCGTTGAATCATTTGGAATCAATAAGGATACTCGTATAGCTTGGAAAGCTCATACAATGCCAACGTCCCAGACGTGGTCTAACATGTAATCAAATATCGATGCCACTGTCCTAGACAGGGTCTTACACGAAATCAAATACAATGCTGATGTCCCAGACATGGTCTTACACGTAAATCATAAGTCAATGCCAACGTCCCAAACGTGTTCTTACACGAAATAACATATCAAAAATTCTATTTCATGACATATGTATCCTAACTATTCCTATGGTTCATACGGGGCTTTTGAAACGTCGTCACGGTATCGAAATTTTCTCAGATATAACATATTCAGCTTTTATATAGCCAATCATCACAATTCAATATCATATAAACATAAATAAATCAACTCAAACATGTTTATTTGTATATTGACTTACCTTGTACGGATTCGAACGAACGAATTCGACTACTCGACAACTTTCGGCTTTCCCTAGTCTAATTTTGTTTTCTTTGGTTCTTGGTCTAAACACATTCAAATTTGACTTATTCAATCACAAATTCAATCAAATCAATCTATATACACACATTTAGGGCTTTTTACAAATTAGCCCTCACATTTTCACATTTTAACACTTTAGTCCCTAATTCACAAAATCACAAAATACATAAAATTTCCTTTTTCACGTACTTGGCCGAATATTCATGGTGTTCATATAGCCCACATATTTGATTTTTTTCACATTTTAATCCCTCAAAATCTCATTTTTACAATTTAGCCCAAATTACTAAAATTCATCAAAAATTCAAAGACAAAATATATTAACCCAACACATATCTTTCATTTTCCATCAACTAAATTCAGAAAGCTTACAATTTCATCAATGGCATAACTCAAAATCATAAAAAAATCAGAAATTGAGACATGGGCTTGATAAATTACTAAGATACAATCACAAAAATGTAGAAATTATCAAAAACCGATCAAAAACACATACCTAATTGATGCTTGCAAGTGTTGAATGTTTGAAGACTTTAAAAACCTATTTTCCTTCTTTAATTTTGGCTAAATGAAGAATAATGGTCTTATTTTCATGCTTTTGTTTTATTAATCAACATTATTAATTAGTGTACCATTTTACCCTTGCATTAAAACATTAAGTAACCATTATATAATGTCCATCTAAGTCATTTAATGCATGCCATGGTCAAATAACCACATAAGGACCTCACAAATAATAAGTCATATCAATTAGGCACACTTAACATATAGCATGTAACTTTTACATTTTATGCGATTAGGTCTTTTTTGCAAATTAAGCACACAAATGATAAAATTTTCATACGAAACTTTCACACATGCTTAAACACTTACTGTAAACATGGAAAATAATATTAAAAATATTTTGATTCAAATTTGTGGCCTTGAAACCACTATTCTGACTAGGGTCTAAACCGGGCTGTTACAATCAAGCTGTACTTTAAGAGTTTTAGAAAATCAAGTGGGGAAAATTATCAATTCATTAAGCTCAATACTGTAAGGAGCATTGCCAAGAGATACTAAAAATTCAAGATCTCAAGGGAGGGAGCATTGTAAAGCCATTACACTCAGAAGTGATACTCACTAACTTGGAGTTGTTAGTGATGCCACTGTTGAATAAGATAGCTCAGATTTCACACATAAGAAGAATCCAAAACCGGTAGAATAGTAATCTACAACTGAGAAGAGCAAACCAATAGAGGACCTAGAGAGTTTTAATACTCCTTGTTCAATTGGAAATCATTATGTAGGCAAAGCATTATGTGATTTAGGTGTAAGTATAAATTTAATACATATGTCTATTTTCAGGAAGCTAGGAATTGGGACCCGTTACTTGGTCGGTTTTATGCATATCCGGAAGGTAAAATTGAAGATGTGTTAGTAAGAGTAGACAAATTTATTTTCCAGCAATGTTATTATTCTCGAATGTGAAGCTGATAAAGAGGTACTAATTATTCTTGGAAGACCTTTTTTAACCACCGGTAGAACATTAAATGATGTGCAAATAGGTGAATTAACAATGAGGGTTAATTACCAACAAATAAATTTTAATTTTTTTGATACTATGAAGTGTGCAAATGACAATTAAGAATGTCACACCATTGGATTTATCGACACAGCAATAGAGGAAGAATTGGAAAAATTTTGTCACAACAATTATGATAATGAAGTAGACCCATTTAAGTTTACTAAAATGGCAATAATCGAAGAACTTGGAGAACTGATGGAGACCAAACAATTTGAAAATAAATCAAGGAGGAGTTTTGAATCTTTAGATTTATCAGATCGTTCTTTTAAGCTTCCTCGACCTTCCATAGACGATCCTTCTACTTTTGAGTTAAAGCCTTTGCCACTACATTTAAAGTACGACTACGTGGGAGACAACAACACTTTGCCAGTAGTTATCTCTAAAAAGTTAACATTTGATCAAAAGGCTAAACTTTTAGAACTCTTGAAGATTTTACTAGAGGATTGCCATGGAAATTTTATTGGGCACCAAAGAAGATTGAACCCCCATTATGATGAAAATCATCAAGAAAGAGATTGTCAAATGGCTTTATGTTGGAATAATATACCCTAGTTTTGATAGTTCGTAGGTGAGCCCTGTTCAATGTGTACCCAAGAAAGGTGGTGTCACTATCGTGAGCAATAACATCATGGGATGAAAAGTTTGCATGGACTATCGAAAGCTTAACAAAGCAACTTGGAAGGACCATTTTCCTTTTCCCTTCATCGATCAAATGCTAGATAGATTAGTGCAAAAAGCCTTTTATTGCTTCTTGGATGGAACCTTTCCTTTTAAATGAATGTCGTTCAGATTGCGCAATTCCTTTACAACATTTCAACGTTGCATGTTAGTAATACTTTAGAACATGGTGGAGAAATTTTTTGAAGTTTTTATGGATGACTTCTCGGTGTTTGGCGATACTTTTGAGAGTTTACAAATTTTGGAGCTAGTTCTTTGTCGTTGTGAAGAAACTAACCTTGTTCTGAATTGGGAAAAATGTCATTTCATGGTCTGTGAAGGCATTGTTCTGGGACATAAAATTTCACAGCAAAGGATTTTCGTAGACAAAGCGAAGAGAGGTATTCAAAGTTTCCTTGGCCTTGTAAGATTTTATTGATGATTTATTAAGGAATTTTCGAATATATCCAAACCCCTATGTGCATTGTTAGAACATAATAGAGCTTTCAATTTTGATGAGCCTTGTGTGCAAGCATTTGAGGAATTGAAAAAGCAACTAGTAACAACACTAATTGTCATAGCATAGGATGGACATTACATTTAGAACTTATGCGCAATGCCAATAACTTCGCTGTAGAAGCAGTCCTTGGGCAAAGGAAGGATAAAGTGTTTCATGCCATTTACTATGCAAGTCAGACACTGATAGATACACAATTGAACTACACTATTACTAAGAATGAACTATTGACTATGGTATTTGCATTTGACAAATTCATATCCTATTTAATTGGTACCAAAGTTATTATAACACTCCTTACCTGTGCCCGAGGCTGGGACAAGGTATAAGGCATTACTAGACATATACACATACGTTCATGCATAATCGGGCTATAAAATTTCATTCAATTTAAAATGGATCAAACACATGTACATTGTCCCTTTTATGGACCTACGAAGTCCACAAACATGCATTGGGATTAGTTCATGACCCAACCGAAAACTTTAGTAAAGTTTGGAAAATTTTATTTTCTTTAACACAGAGCCATACGCCTGTGTGAGACGGGGGATACGCCCGTGTGCTCTTGACACACCGTGTCTTCAGGCCATGTAACTTTTTTACTATGACGTCAACACCAAAATAAGGTCACACGGCTGTATCACACGCCCGTGTGTCCAGACCATGTGGTGAATTAAAAATAAATGAATTTTTCATAAATTGGTACAAACTTCACATGGCCAGAGTACTCACCCATATGGGTAGGCCGTGTCTCTCACACGGCCAAGAGACATCCCTGTGTCATAGCCCGTATGTTTACTACTGAGCATACTAACTTGCAAAACTAAGGTACAGGGGACACACGACCGAGTAACATACCCATGGGGCTGACCGTGTGTCAACATGACCTAGACACATGCCCGTGTGTCTACCCGTGTAGACATTTTAAAGGCTAATTTCCAAGCCAATTGCCACCCTCAAACACCCATTTACTCAAACATGTTTCATAGCATGTAACATAACCTATTTAAACACTCAAATATTCAATATCATGGAACTATCATGTCTTCTTAGTGTCATCTTATTTACACATTTTATTAGCCATACCTTTTAAAAATATTCCACACCAATTTCATGCATAATCAAGATTTGTCATTTTAATTCCAAGTTACAAACTCTTTACTATGATCATCTCAAGTCATTAAGTCATCCTTTAATTTCAAGCATCTAATTCACATCCCACCATATACCCATTAAACAATCACATAACACATCGTTAAGGCATTAGCACATGTATTCATGAACAATTAGATTTCACAACCCAATAATCAAATATAAGCCATATCACATGGCTATTACAAAATGAATCATCAACATTATAGGCCCTTACAATTTGGCCAAGATAGCATGACACATATCACAAAATAACCAAGTCCCCTATACATGCCATATTCAAAATATCAAACTCACTATACCCAAATGTTCTTTTGATAGTGTGATAAAATACTCCAACGGCTTCTGATCCCCGAGCTAGCTTGGCGGAACTACAAAGGATGGAAAAGAAAAATGGGTAAGTATTAAAGCTTAGTAAGTCCATATGTAAATAATATGCAATGAAACAAGTAGATATCATACAAGATCATGATAGCATAAATATAAAGATTGTTCATCATTCAAACCTTTTTGGAATTATTCATTATGTATATATTTCCTTATCATGAATCATCATTTACCAAGGTGTTACTCATAAGCGTAGCATACATACCTATACCATTTCATAGTATAGCATACAACCATACCTTCTTTAATATGCCCTCCTTGGGACTTTCATCACATCATCCATTGCATTACCTGTTGAACACTCAGAATAATATTGGATACGCGAAAACCTTGCACCTGAGTGCCACATACACATATGTAGCCAAAGTTACCTCAATAAATGTAACACTCATAATAGATCTACTCACGGGCCAGCTCACACAAGCTGTCGGTCTGGGCGTAACTACGCGGGATATTCACACAAGCTGTCAGGTATCCGACACACTCAAGACTACCTAGGCACAGGTAGGACACCCGAGACCAGTGCCCAGAACCAAATTCCATGTGCCATAAACATCATGAACTCAGACCAACTCAATGAGTTCAGGTCATATACTTTTCTAGTGACATATCACTTGTATCCTAAACTATTCCTAAGGTTCAAACAGGATTCTTCCCCACATGCACATAACATCTCAATTGCACTTACTCGTGATGTTGTGGATAACAAACATAATATCATTCGTACTTTCATAACCACCATTAGGCATAACATCCATAATGAAAATAAAATATTTACCACATAATATCTGTAACATCCCGAATTAGGGCCTAGTCGGAACAGTGGTTTTGGGACCACAAATTCGACACAGTAAAATATGTTTTTTATTATATTTTTATGGTCTAAAATTTCAAGGGATGATTTTGTGAAAATTTCGTTCGAAAATTTTGACGTTTGGGCACTCAAATTGGTCAAAAGGACTAAATTGTAAAAAGTGCAAAAGTTGAGTTCTACATGTTAGAGGTGTCTAATTGTTACGGAATTTTAAATTGGGGCCCTTAAATGGTAATTATATCATTGAATAATTTTTTTTGACAATAATGGACATGAAATGGGTGAAATAAAATATTTTTAAGTTAGGAGCATTTTAGTAATCTAGTAATTAAAATGAATTAAAAACAAAATTAAAAGCCAATTTTTGTCCATCTTCTACCCCACGGTTGAAACCTGTATGGAGAAGACATAGCTAGGGTTTTTTAGGCTTCCAATCTCAATTATAAGTCCATTCTAGCCCCATTTTTAATGATTTTTACGTTTTTGAAACCCTAAACAAGATATACTCATTTCTACCCATATTTTGAGCTAGGGTTTATGTTTAAAAATTTACCCATGGATGACATACATGTTTTTTGATGTCTAATGGTAGAAAATGAATGCTTTATATGTAATAAACGACTTTTACTAAGTGATTTTTGGTGAAATTGTCAAAAAGGACCGCTTTGCAAAAGTTACAAAATTTGTCATAAAAGTGTGATTTAGTGGAAATAAGGGGTAGCTATAGTTATGAAAATGATTTAGCTAGGCTTAAAATTCAACGAAATTGGATAAAAATGATTTTACAAGCCTTGGGGCAAAAGTGTAAATATGTAAAAGTTTAAAGGTCAAATTGCAAATTTTTAAAAATATGATTTTTGGACCAATATGAATAATGTGACTAATTATTAAGCTAAATTTGATATTATAGATTAAGGAAAATGAGATTCAGGCATAGATTGGGAATGAATGAGATTATGGACTATATTGGAATAAATAGCCGTGCTCGCATTTGAGGTAAGTTTGCATGTAAATAATATATCGATTCTTTTTATGTTATTATATTTCATTATTATATGAGATATGGCTGCCTATAGAATGATCATTTAAAGTAAATTACGAATCGAAATAGACTATGAATGAGTTTGTTAAATGTTGAAAAGTGAGGAATTTTCCAGTTGAACCTTCAAAATAGAAATGATAGGAATGATCCATTGTGAGAATACATGTGTAGTACTATGTGCAAGCTACTATGTGTTTAAGATGGTTTTAGGTCACGTGTATAGTACTAAGTGCAGGCTACTACGTATACCAGATAGTTAGGTCGCATGTGTAGGACTAAGTGCAAGCTCCTATGCGTACCCGAAAACCTCAATCTTGTGTGTAGTACTAAGTGCAGGCTACTACATGTATTAGATGGTTAGGTCACGTGTGCAGTCCTAAGTGCAGGCCACAACGTGTACCAGATAGTTAGGTCGCATGTGTAGTACTAAGTTCAGGTTAGGCTACTACGTGTATCAGATAGTTAGGTCACATGTGTAGTACTAAGTGCAGGCTACTACGTGTACCGGATTGCTGGTCGCATGAGTGCAGCCTACTATGCATACCAGATAGCTTCGATTACAAGGGTGGTAATATGTGTACGCAACCGTGTATCTGTTAATATTCTGATAAGTTCAACGGGAAATCGACTAAGTGAAAATACACGTGAACATGACCATGTGATGAATAAGTGCAGGTATATGTTTGTGAAGATTTATGAGTAATGTGTTGGATTATTGAGCGAACTTTCGGTAAGATTGAATGGAGTAAGTGAAATTATGTAAGAGTGAAATTTGTAATAAAATAGTTTTAGACAACAGCAGTTGTGTAACATTAAAAAAATCACCACAAATTGTGGAAATTGAATTAGAGGTTGAATAAGATATGAAATTAAATATTTTTGAGTCTATTTTCATACAAAGGAAACGATGTAAGCAAAAGAATTTCATATTATGTAATGTTTGAAATTTTGTGAGACAAGGTTAGAATGATTTTGGAATCCCCTATTTTGACTTGAAAATATCATTAAAAATTGTACAGAAATAATTATTGGTTATAATTTATATACTTAAACTCCTTAATGAGTCTATTTTCAAGATAAATAGACAAGAACATTAATCGAAACTCGTACTATGAAATAATTGATTTTTAGTAAAGAAAGGTCGAAGTTGTCAAGCAACAAAATAGGGGTAATTTTAAAGAAAAAACTGTACTTATTAGCTAGACCAATAATTCTGTAAATTTTATGGTAAAAATATATATGAGTCTAGTTTTATGGAAAATTTACGGATCTTAATTTAGTGTTTCGTAACTCGAGATATAAATAATGTAGTAACTATGACTCGAGAAAACAACATGACTAGAAAATAAGTAAAAGTGTAATTATGATTATATTTCCATGGAATCATGTTGATAAGTTGCTTATTATTTTCATATAGAGTTACTAAACTTTGAGCTTAATCTCTTCTCTCCATTTCTTTTAGTGTTGTCAGGTCGGCTCGGGGTTGGAGATCGTCGGAGGCAGCATCACACTATCAAGCCAATACCTTTGGAATATTGTTACATATGTTGGAATTATCAAGTGAGTGGCATGTATAGGGACCTAGTTCTATGACATGTGTTATTATGATTTGGCCAAATGTATTGGCCTATTTTGAGATATTGTATATGGCCATGAGATGTGGCTCATATTGATTATGGCTTGTAAGTATAGCTAGTCAAGTTACGATTTATTGCTTATGATGTGAAGATATGATTATGTTTGTTTGTCATGCATGGTTGACAATATGTCACGTGTGTTAAATGTATGTTTTATGACCATGAATTAAATGTGTAATATGGATATATATAATAATGCTTTGAACATGAAAGTTTGATGATAAGTTGAAATAAATTGGCACAAAGATAACTATGGTATGACTAGTCTTGGCTTAATGTGGGAATGTGTAACACATGCATGTTGATAGGTAAATGATATGTTTGTATCATAATTGAGGATGTTGAATGCCATTGGATCCGTGTATATGTGTGGCTTGTAAGGGTAACGAAAAGGCCTGGAAAATAGCCTAAGAGTTAATTACACGGGATGAGACATGACCGTGTGTCTCAATCACGTGAGGGATACGACCTGGTGACATGGGCGTGTGGCATGGCCATGTGGTTCAATTTATTTATTAACGTCATAAACAGAGAGTTACAAGGCCTAAGGACACGGGTGTGTTGACGGCATATGGGCGTGTGACCCTGTTTCATGAGAAAGATTTCTAAGTTTTTCCCAGAGCTTTTCAAAGTTCTCAGTTTAATCCTGAACCCTTTCTAAAGTATGTTTTGGGCTTCGTAAACCCAAATAAGGGACTATGTGCATGTGATTGAATGTTTTAAAATATGAATAAAATTTTATGGCTCTGTTTGCATGATTGTTTGCGTTTAAGTCCGTTAATGCCTCATATCCTGTCGTTGCGTCAGACACAGGTAGGAGGTGTTACATTTAATGGTATCAGAGCTATAGTTTAGTCGATTCTCAGACTAACCTAGCATGAATGAGAGTCTAGCTATACATGCCACCAATTCGCGATAGTGTGATGCCTCCCAACGTGAATTAGAACCATCTTATTTAGACAGAGGTACTCTCCAATCGAGCTACACTAACCATGTTAAATGTGATGCAAAGGTATTTGAGTAAATTACTGTTATGATGAGCCTAAACTCAAAAAAGTATGAATAAAATTTCATGATATGTATATGATAACATGTGAGATGAAAGTTCATGTTGTGATAAGTACCTATGCTTGTTTGATATTCATATGATGTTGTGCACTTGATTTACTTGATTAAGTGAATCTGAAAAATATAAATTCATGAAGGTATGAATAAAAGGTTCATAATAGCATGATACGAATAAAATGTCATTGTCCCAATTGAACATTGAATGTTGATGGATTGCAATGATATCTTTAAATGAGATAAAGGAATACATTATGATAAGCTTATCTATGTTCAGTTGATAGTTCTATGATACATATGATCGATTTGGTCTACTGAATGTATGTATTTGGGTAACTCACCAACCTTATTTATGGAACAAATTTTCGTGTATACTTGTTTGGATAATTATAATGGGCAAACTCATATAGTTTAAGTAAATGTGCTTAAATTAGTTGAATTAAGTTATATGGTGGTAATGACATGTATAGGATGATGTGCAAGATAAAAGTTTTGATTGTGGCATACTTATCCATGTTTGTTTGCCCTTCATAAGATGTTATGTGCATGACTTGTTTGATTGAATGAATGGGATAAGTAAAGTTATTCAGAATCCATAGAATGCATAAAAGCACTGGTTTAAATAAGATAATTAGAAGGTTCGTGTCATACAAGTGTGAATAATAATTTGCCAGAAGTGGATGATATGTTTGTGAAAATGTTACTATGATGATGAAATAGTGTTATATGTATGTGTATGAGAAACAAGTTAGGGACCTTACGACCCCACCCCCTTACCAAAGTGGTGTTTTGTAAAGGATTTTATAAGATCAGTGTTGAATAAGCTCACAAGTATGAGACCAAAGAGTTCAGTTGTAGAATGATTATAACTATGATCAGATATTAATTGGATTGATAAGTAAAGACAAAGCTAGTACAGTGCGATGTCAAGAAACGTGTTAGCTGGAATTTCTTCAGAACCGATCGTCTTCAATGAAAATCATAATGTGGGATCTGTAATGACAGAAATAGTTGGAGGAATAAATCTTGAAATGTAAGATATCTGAATGGGGTAATTATAGTAAGTAGATTATGACCGTCTCTCTTGAGGTACTCTATGAGTTCATTTACTCTTTGAAGTATTACTGGGGCTATCTATTTTCAGATAAATTGTTATCATTCGATAATGTTTTCTAATTTTGGAATAAGACGAAAGTATTGATAGTTTGTCTGGTATATAATTTGTATTGCTCCATTTTTCCTCTGGCATTCTATTACATTCCGTTTGTTGGGATTTTATAAGAAAATGCACATGATGCCATGATTTTGTTTCTTCTAATTGATATTCTATTCGATATATATAGGGGAAGGTACATTATCCTTGTTGCATTTAATTCTAGTGGGCTTGAATGATGTATTCTTCTGGACAGCTTTCGTCTGGGAAATTATCGAAATCTTCCATATTTTCTTATGAGCTTTGTTCTGGGTCTTTCATTATGATATTGTATATTGGATTTCTCTATCTTGGACTTCTTAATCCTAGTTTTCTTGTTATCTATATTCCAGAATTTATCAATCACGGCTCATATCTACAGTGTGCTCTTCAGTTGAAAAAATCATGTCAAGTGTGACTATGCTTCTGGTTTGATCATAATAATGTGGTAATTCTAGTATCTAGATTTCTCTAAATCTTCGTGAAGGATTTTACATTGGCAAAGGCATAAGTGGTGAAATTACTAGTTACAATTTGTATGGTGGATTTCTTTTCTCAAGTAAGTTAATCGAAGTTGATGCCTTCAATTGAGATATCCTTGTTACTTGAATTAATGCTTTTGAAATGGTTTTTGATTAGTATGATAAGTGAACTTTGAATGATTACATATTCAATCATTCTATTGATTGGAAGAGAGGATTTCTTGAAATTTCATTTATTGATGATTAGGACCGACTCAGTGGTTCAATCGATATTGGTTACTGTTTGAAAGACTAAACGAGATATTCATGTCTTGGAATAAAATTTCATTCCTTTACGGGTAAAAGAAGGATAGTTTGAATGAAAAGTGTATATTCCCTAGCAGACATTGATATCATTTAAAGTTGCTATAAATGATAAAGTTATCGCCTTGTGAAAGTTGAACAGTCTATTGCATGTTAGTAAAGTTTAGAACAGACAAGAACATTGTTAATCATGACATTAGACTTTGTTTGGCCTACATCGGGCAAGAAATTCTTGATTTTTCAGTGATGTGTCGTTAAACGGATTGTGATACGTTTTAAGACAAAAAGGCAATATGATAGCTTAATGTATCTGCTGTCATAGAAAGATTTGCGTTTGAGATAGCGTAGGTGATCTAAGATTGTTGTTGTATGATCTTTGAGAAAAGGAAAATGTGGTTACAAGTGCTTGGGTAGAAAGTCCAGAGCTATTACAAAGAGTTTGCAAGAAAGCTCACGGGAGTAATGTGCTGGTGTTCAATTTTGGAACTCGACATTTCTGATCTTTGTATTTGATACATGAAATGTTATCACGGTTAAAGTTGAATATCAGGTGATGTTAGAACGATTTTCGCCAGTGGTGGTAATTGAATGGAAATGAGAATGAGATTATTATGGATTTCATATCAGGATTATTCATATCATTGAAAGAGAAAGATGATATGTGACTTGTTGTTAAGTAATTGATGAATCTGCAAATCATGTCGGTATGTACTGAATTTCCGTTCATCAAACTTATGGAATTAAGTATCTTTGAGATTGTTTAATTTCGTAAAATGCTAGTTTTTGTTAATTAGATTGAGATTATATCATGAATTATTGAAAAGCTAAATGAGGCTTTGAATTTTAATGACGACCAGAGGTTGAATTAGCAAACTGTCGGGCTGTATAAATGATGGAGAACTTAAGGCCATGATGATCTGGCTGGCTACGCCATTAGAATCCGAGAGGATTCAAGGATGATATGCATATATATATATTCTATGAACGGTATGGGTTCAACCCTTGTGTACATGAATTGTCTAATAGAAGTTAAGATTTGGTTGATGCGTCCTATAACACAAAAATTGTTCATGACTTTAGTATGAGAAATTAAAGAGCTAAGTATTAAGCATAGCCTAAGTAAAAGTTCTTCAGCAATGATTATGAGATAGTGGAGTTTATATGATAATTAAACCACTCTTCTAGTAAGATTTTCGGGGACGAAAATCCCTAAAGTGGGAGAGAGTTGTAACATCCCAAATTAGGGCCTAGTCAAAACAGTGGTTTCAAGATCACAAATTTGACACAGTAAAATTTTTTTTATTATATTTTTATGGTCTACACTTTCACGGGATGATTTCGTGAAAATTTCGTTTGAAAATTTTGACGTTTGGGCACTCAATTTGGTCAAAAGGACTAAATTGTAAAAACTGCAAAAGTTGAGTTCTACATGTTAGAGGTGTCTAATTGTTATGAAATTTTAAATTGGAGGCCCTTAAATTGAAATTAGACCATTGGATAATTTTTGGGCAAAAATGGACATGAAATAGGTGAAATAGAATATTTTTAAGTTAGGGGCATTTTCGTAATCTACAAATTAAAATGAATTAAAAACAAAATTAAAAGCCAATTTTTGTCCATCTTCTACCCCATGGCTGACACTTGCATGGCTAAGACATAGCTAGGGTTTTTCAGGCTTCCAAGCTCGATTGTAAGTCTGTTTTAGCCCCTTTTTAATGATTTTTACGTTTTTGAAATCCTCGTAACAAGATCTACTCATTTCTAACCATATTTTGAGCTAGGGTTTGTGTTTAAAATTTACCCATGGATGAAATGCATGTCTTTTGTTGCCTAATGGCATAAAATGAATGCTCGGTGTGCAATAAATGACTTTTACTAAGTGATTTTCGAAGAAATTGTCAAAAAGGACCGTTTTGCAAAAGTTACAAAATTTGTTATAAAAGTGTGATTTAATGGAAATTAGAGGCTACTATGGTTATGAAAATGATTTTTCTAGGCTTAAAATGCAAGGAAATTGGATAAAACTCATTTTACGAGCCTTGGGGAAAAAGTGCAAATATGTGAAAGTTTAGGGGTCAAAATGCAAATTTGTAAAAATATGATTTTTGGACCCATATGATTAATATGACTAATTATTAAGCTAAATGTGATATTATAGATCAAGGAAAATGAGATTCGGGCATAGATTGGGAATGAATGAGATTTTGGACTAAATCAGAATAAATAGCCGTGCTGGCATTCGAGGTAAGTTTGCATGTAAATAATATATCGATTCTTTTTATGTTATTATATTTCGTTATTATATGAGATGTGGCTACCTATAGAATGATCATTTGATGTAAATTACGAATCGAAATAGACTATGAATGAGTTTGTTAAATGTTGAAAAGTGAGGAATTTCCCGATTGAACCTTCGGAATAGAAATGATACGAATGGTCCATTGTGAGAACACATGTGTAGTACTATGTGCAGGCTACTATGTGTTTAAGATGGTTTTAGGTCACATGTGTAGTACTAAGTGCAAGCTACTACATGTACCAGATAGTTAGGTCGTATGTGTAGTACTAAGTGCAGGCTACTATGCGTACCCGACAACTTCAATCACGTGTGTACTAGTAAGTGCAGGCTACTACGTGTATAAGACGGTTAGGTCATGTGTGTAGTACTAAGTACAGGCTACTACGTGTACCAGATTGTTGGTCACATGTGTAGTACTAAGTACAGGCTACTATGCGTACTAGATAGCTTCAGTTACAAGGGGGTAATATGTGCAGGCAACCATGTATCTATTATTATTCCGATGAGTTCAACGGGTAATCGACTAAGTGAAAATACATGTGAACATGACCATGTGATGAATAAGTGCAGGTATATGTTTGTGGAGATTTATGACCAATGTGCTCGATTGTTGAGCGAACTTTCGATAAGATGGAATGGAGTAAGTGAAATTACGTAAGAGTGAAATTTGCAACAAAATAGTTTTAGATAGTAGTAGTTGTGTAAATTTAAAAAAATCACCAAAAATCATGGAAATTGAATTAGAGGTTGAATAAGATATGACATTAAAGCGTTTTGAGTCTATTTTCATATAAAGGAAATGGTGTAAGCAAAGAATTTCATATTATGAGATATTTGAATTTTTGTGAGACAAGGTCAGAATGATTTCAGAATCCCCTATTTTGACTTGGAAATATCATTAAAAATTGTAAAAAAATAATTATTGGTTATAATTTATATGCTTAAAGTCCTTAATGAGTCTATTTTCAAAAGAAATAGACAGAAACATTAATCAAAACCCATACTATGAGATAATCGATTTTTACTAAAGAAAGGTCGAAGCTGTCAAGCTGTAGAATAGGGGTAATTGTAACACCTCTAACCCGTAACCGACATCGGATTAGGGTTACGAGGCATTACCAGACAAACAAAACATTTCAGACCAATTCAGAATCACAGGTATTATTTAACATCATTTCATAAGCAATCATCTCTAAATACGGTCAACCAGACCTAAAACATACGTTTAAGAACGGTTAGAGCTAAACCGAACACATTCATAAAATTCAGAACATAGAAAATTTTACAATTTTATTGAGGTCACATGCCCATGCGCCCAGGCCGTATGCCTCACATAGGCATCAGACACACCCATGTGAACCAGCCGTGCCAAACCAGGGTAACCATACTGACTTTCACCTACGGCCAATAGGCACGCCCGTGTGCTATGGCCATATGATACTTAGCTAGCTACTAACTTTAGCCCATAGCCACATGACACGCCCGTGTCCTCTGACCATGTGGCACCATGCAGGCTTGATTTAAGCCAAATTGTCACCCCTTTTTAAAGGTCATCCCTACAAGCCATAATAAACAACATTTCTACCTAAAATTTTCACCCAATTCCATACTCATAACATGTGTAACAGCCCAAAATTGACCCTAGTCGGGAAGTGGTTTCGGGACCACAAAACTGAGTCATAAAAATAATTAATTTCCATATTCTATGCTTATTATGTGTGTACATGAGTATGTGGAAGTTTCATTCTCCAATTTTGCCAATTGCATGAGAAATTATTAAATAGGGATCGATATGAGACATGGTGAAAATATGATAGGCTAATTTAAAATGGTCTATTAATACATGTTGTGAAAATGATGGGTTTGCATGTCAAATTACCCAAAATTTGAGCTAGTGGTTGGCCATGCTAAGGGTGGAAACATGTTGGGAACATGTTGGCCTAGTGAGGTATGTAGGAAAAAAATAAAATAAGGAGTATGGGTAATAAAGAAAGGAAAAACAAAAAATGAGTGGTTGTTTCCCCCCCATTGCCGTGAGCTAAAGAAAGGAAAAGAAAAACTTGTTCATCCTTTTTCATCCTCTTTTGACCGAAAATTCTAAGGGAGGAGGAAGGAGTTCTTGCTTCATGTTTGGTTTGGAAGAGAATTAGGAGGAAGTTTGGCCATGCATGTAACTAGATTGAGGTATGTTTGATATTATTCTTTGAGATTCATGTATATTTTAAGTTGTAAGTTTGAAATCTACCTAGCCATGGTTCAAACTTTGTTAAATGATGGAGATGATATTCGGCCATGCATGTTACATTCTTGGTTGGTATTTTGATGTTTGATGTTGTGGTGATGAGGCATGAAGATGAGTTAAGATTCGGCCTAGGTGGAGTTTGTGTTAATGCCATTGCATGCTAAATATGAAGCTTGTTAATGATGCATGTGATGGTGGATTGATGATTCTTGAATCTCTTTTTTTTTAGCATTTTTGAGTGAGCACATATGTGCATTGGTTGCTAGATGGGGAAGAATCGGCTAGCAAGTTGTGTGCTAAGGCCGAATATAATTTTTGTAGGTTAATGAGTAATGCATGTGCTAAATTGATGGAAAGGGAGAGGATGCTTTACTAGTGTATAAATGATATAAAGATTTTAGAAATTATTTTTGGTTAGGTGTATGTATGATTAGGTATATTCGGCCAGATGAGTAAATATATAGATGATGTTAAATTTGATTATGTATAATGGGCCATATAGGGTACACATTGTGATATTAACTTTGATTCTCCATAATTGATCAAGTGGGTGATTAGTAAGGGTGATTGCCGAATATACTAACATACATATGCATGTGTAATTGGATTGTAAATATTTAGCAAGGCGGTTAAACTAGTTGATTTATTGATTAAGCTCAAGGAGTTAAAGGAGGAGAATCGAGCAAAGGCAAAGAAAAGATCATCGAGTAGCCGAGTTGGAACCATCTTACCCAACACAAGTAAGTCATTAAGCATATCTTTGGTATTGATTTAAAGGATCGTAATACCTATACCATTGTGTTTAATGAGATGAAATGTATACAAATGTATATGTAAGTAGAGATGAAATTTGTCGAATGTAAAAAGGAAGTGAAGCCTATTGAGTAGCTGGTTTTCGGCACTAAGTGTGCGGGCAATAAGTGTTCACGGTCATGAGATTGGCACTAAGTGTGCGGGTTTAAATTGTACAGCACTAAGTGTGTGAGTTTAAAGTACATGGCACTAAGTGTGCGTGGTTGATTATTAAGCACTATGTGTGCGAACCCAATATATATTTTCTATAAATTATTTACATTAAGGGTGCGACCTTACCGAGTCGATTTTGGACAGCGGAAAAGGTAAGTGTGCGAACTTGAAATGCATGGCACTAAGTGTGTGAGTTTAAAGTGCATGGCACTAAGTGTGCGCGGTTGATTATTAAGCACTATGTGTGCGAACCCAATATATATTTCCTATAAATTATTTACATGAAGGGTGCGACTTTACCGAGTCAATTTTGGACAGCGGAAAAGGTAAGTACCTTGAGTTCATGGCTAATAGGCGCTATGTTTATATTTGGAGTTGAGCTTGGTAAGTTTTGAACCTATGTGACGATTATAGTTGAAGTCACGTACATAAGGTTCATTGTGGAATAGGTGAAAGTTCGTTTAATTGTATGATTATAATGAAAATAAAATGATGTATGAAAGGCCAATGTAGGACTTGGTATGAGATTGAACCATAGGGTTTAAGGAACTATGGTATAGTTTGGTATGGATGGAGTACTTAACCTCATTTCATTGTTTCCTGTTGTGATAATTTTATTAATGGATGGTTGTGAAATGCTTATGGCTTACTGAGTTATATACTCATTCGGTGTTTGCTTGTCACCTATTCTAGGTTTCTTGGACTCGTCTCTTTTTGCGTGATCGTGCCGTCGTCGAAGTCATCACACCGGCTAGCAAGTTTTGGTACTTTCTTCTTAGTCGGCTTAGGAGAACATTTCGGCATGTATAGGCTATTATGTTGTGTTTGAACTTTGGTATGTAAACTTTTAGCCATGCGAAAATGGCATAAATGTTCGGTTGGGTTTGGTTTCATAACGTTAGGTCGTAAATCTTGATAATTCGACCTTTTTATGCCATATGTCATGGTTGATTATTTTGGTGTTAAAATTCATGATATGGAAATAGTGTAGTAGGGGGATGTTTGACAATGATTAGCCTTTGGCATGGCTAGTCATGATCATAATTTGTGATATGTATGACGAATTACTAGTTAGATCAAGGAGAAATCACGAAATGGGCATAGTTGCTTTCGTAACAGATGCTGGCAGCAGCAGTGACGTGAGATTGAAAAATCACTAAAAATAGTAGGAGTGGAATTAATTGATGAATAAATTATGTATTCGAAGCTCGATGAGTCTATTTTCATATAGAAGCAACTAAAAGATCATATGGACAGTATGTTAAGAGATATTCAGGTTCTCGTGAGACAGGGCCAGAACGGTTTCTGGATTCCCTGTTCCGACTTTGGAAATTCATTATAAATTAACCAGAGACAATTAGGAGTCATACCATATATGGATAGATTCCTCTCTGAGTCTATTTTCTATAGAAACAAACGGCATCAGTATTGAAACTCTGTGCAGGGAGATATCCAGGTCGTAATGCGCAAAGGTTAGTGTAGTCGATCCCTGTAACATGGGAGACTTTGACTAATAAACTGTACTAATTGGCCCACCAAAAATTCTAGAAAAAAATATGTAGATGGGCATATGAGTCTAGTTTCAGGAAAAAATCACGAAACTGATTTTCGAGTTGTGAAACTCAAGATATGATTTTTAAAGTGACTAGTACGCAGATTGGCAGTGTCTGAGAAATATTTTTATAAAGGGTTTAAAGTCTGTTAACATCTCGTGTTCGACTCCGGTGTCGGTCTCGGGTTCGGGGTGTTACAACATGCTTCATTATAACAAAAACATATTAGCTAAAACATATTAGCTCATAAAACACTACAGCCATACATCATTTGGCACCATCATCCAAATACTAAAACTATATACAACATCTCATTTGCTAGCCAACTCTCATGGCATAATATATACACATCAAAACTTATATACATAGACCTTCTAGACTATACATGCCATACTTTAAAATATTTACACCTTCAAAAGTACCAAAATGAGATCGATAGTGTGGTGACAATCCTCGACTATCCCCGAGCCTTCAGTAGCTACGATAACTATAAAACAGATAGTAAACACACAGAGTAAGCTACAAAGAGCTTAGTAAGCCAAATACAATTGGTCTAACTACTAAAGCATATAAATACAATTCAACCATATAGATTCATAACCTTTTCATAGAATAATTCATAAACTTAACCATGCTCCTTTGTTTACATATATGTTATGTTTCATTTCCATACATATTTCACAGGGATAGAGTTTTTGATATTCAGAAATTTAGTACGATACAAACGTACCTGAATAGGTTATACATTTCATATACTCAATCTCAGATTTCGTAAGCTATCATCAGAAGGGTGTCAGAAACGATATAGATGCTCATAAACAAGCAATGCCGACGTCCCGGACGTGGTCTTACATGTAATTCAATATCAATGCCTCTGTCCCATACAAGGTCTTACACGAAATCAGATACGATGCCGATGTCCCAGACATGGTCTTATACGTAAATCTCAATCGAGGCCTGTCTCCCAGACACGGTCTTACATGAAATCAGATACGTTGCTGATGTCCCAGACATGGTCTTATACTTAAATCTCAATCGAGGCCTATGTCCCAGACACGGTCTTACACGATATCTCAGACAGATGTTAACTTTTCTTAGAAACATACAGAGCTTTTCAGATATTAACATATTATCATACTTTACTCCAAAGATATTCATCAAGCACTCAAGGCCATCCAATACAGATTACAGTTTATATGTGCATAATTTATTTCAATTAACACGTAATTGTAATTTGACTTACCTCGGACGGATTTTGGATAAACCAAGTCGTCTATTCAACTATTTTAGACTTCCCCCGATCTAAGTCTGATTTTCTTTGTTCTTGATCTAATACAATACAAATTAAACCATTCAATCATTCATTTCATTCAATTTAATCCATATACACATATTTAGGGCACTTTAAATTTTAACCCTTACATTTTCACACTTTGACAATTTAGTCCATTTTTCACAAAATCACAAATATGAAAAATTCACCAAGACTATAGCTTGGCAGAATATACATAGCTTCCATACAAGCCCAAATAACATATTAATTCAAAATTTAGTCCTTCAAAACCTCATTTTAACAATTTAGACCAAATAACTCTATACCATCAAAAATTCAAGAACAATGTATCATAATCTCACATATATCTTTCATAATCCATATAAAAACATCACAAAGCTCATATAATCATCAATGGCACATTTCATAATCTTCAACAAAAATAGAAATTCAGACATGGGTTTTGAAGAACACGAAGCAACGATCACAGAAACGTAGAAATTATCAAAAATCGAGTTAAAACCGTACCTTAATAAAGCAATCAAAGTGTCGAAACCTAAAATGGCTTTCTCCTTTTTATTTTTCTTTGATTTTAGGCTATATTCATGATAATATGGCCAATTTCATATTTTCATTTTATTATTATAACATTATAATCACCTTTTACCATTTTACCCTTAATGACATAACATTAATTTCTACCAACTCATGTCCATATTTTTCCATGCATTAATACAATGGTCCAATTGACATGCAAGGAACTTTATTTTAAAAGCCAAGCCAAATTAGTGCTTTAGCATCTAGCACTCAACTTTTACACTATACGCGATTTAATCCTTTTTCATAATTAAGCATAGAAACAGACAAATTAAATCACAAAAATTTTCACAGATGTAAATTCACATATCATTGACACAGAAAATAATATTAAAAATATTTTTTAGACTCAGATTTGTGGTCTCGAAACTACCATTCTGACTAGGGTCAAAACTGAACTATTGCAATAATTTTAAAGAATAAACTGTACTTATTGGCTAAACAAAAAATTCTGGAAATTTTGTGGTAAAAATATATATGAGTCTTGTTTTATGGAAAATTTACGGATCTTAATTTAGAGTTTTGTAGCTCCAGATATAAATAATTTAGTAGCTATGACTCGAGAAAACATCATGACCAGCAAATAAGTAAAAGTGTAATTATGATTATATTTCCATGGAATCATGTTGATAATTTGCTTATTATTTTCATATGGACTTACTAAGCTTTCAGCTTACTCCCTCCTTTCCATTTCTTTTAGTGTTGTCAGGTCGGCTCGGGGTTGGAGATCGTCGGAGGCAGCATCACACTATAAAGCCAATACCTTTGGAATATTGTTACATATGTTAGAATTATCAAGTGAGTGGCATGTATAGGGACCTAGTTCTATGACATGTGTTATTATGATTTGGCCAAATGTATTGGCCTATTTTGAGCTATTGTATACGGCCATGAGATGTGGCTCATATTGATTATGACTTGTAAGTATAGCTAGTCAAGTTATGACTTATTGCTTATGATGTGAAGATATGATTATGTTTGTTTGTCATGCATGGTTGGCAATATGTCATGTGTGTTGAATGCATGTTTTATGACCATGAATTGAATGTGTAATATGGAGATAAATAATAATGTTTTGAACATGGAAGTTTGATGATAAGTTGAAATAAATTAGCACAAAGATAACTATGGTATGACTAGTCTTGGCTTAATGTGGGAATGTGTAACACATGCATGTTGTAACAGCCCAAAATTGACCCTAGTCGGGGAGTGGTTTCGGGACCACAAAACCGAGTCATAAAAATAATTAGATTTCATATTCTATGCTTATTATGTGTGTACATGAGTA
The DNA here is from genome assembly GCF_007990345.1 of Gossypium hirsutum. Taxonomy (NCBI): domain Eukaryota; kingdom Viridiplantae; phylum Streptophyta; class Magnoliopsida; order Malvales; family Malvaceae; genus Gossypium; species Gossypium hirsutum. The sequence goes on along the minus strand of NC_053432.1, from coordinate 27,401,181 downwards.
TGTGGAAGTTTCATTCTCCAATTTTGCCAATTGCATAAGAAATTATTAAATAGGGATCGATATGAGACATGGTGAAAATATGATAGGCTAATTTAAAATGGTCTATTAATGCATGTTATGAAAATTATGGGTTTGCATGTCAAATTACCCAAAATTTGAGCTAGTGGTTGGCCATGCTATGGGTGGAAACATGTTGGGAACATGTTGGCTTAGTGAGGTATGTTAGAAAAAAATAAAATAAGGAGTATGGGTAATAAAGAAATGAAAACAAAAAATGAGTGGTTGTTTCCCCCCCCATTGCCGTGAGCTAAAGAAAGGAAAAGAAAAATTTTGTTCATCCTTTTTCATCCTCTTTTGACCGAAAATTCTAAGGAAGGAGGAAGGAGTTCTTGCTTCATGTTTGGTTTGGAAGAGGATTAGGAGGAATTTTGGCCATGCATGTAACTAGATTGAGGTATGTTTGATATTATTCTTTGAGATTCATGTATATTTTAAGTTGTAAGTTTGAAATCTACCTAGCCATGGTTCAAACTTTGTTAAATGATGGAGATGATATTCGGCCATGAATGTTACATTCTTGGTTGGTATTTTGATGTCTTTGGTGATGAGGTATGGGGATGGTTGACTTTGAGTGTTTGAACTAACTAAGGATCAAATAGATGCATGGGTACAAAGTAGGAAGAATCGGCTACTATGGTTGATACTAATGCCGAATGTGAAAATGTTATATTAAGTAATGTATGTGAATTGTGTTAATAATATGAAAAAAATATTTAGATGTATTATAATTGATAAAGTATTAAATCAAAAGTTGCTAAAATTGCCATTTCTTTAGCCGAATATGTGTTTGATCAATGAAGAATTTGTTGAAGAATATAGGTGAACTTGGTAAGAGTACTCGGCTTAGTGTATAAATGATATAAAGATTTTAGAAATTATTTTTGGTTAGGTGTATGTATGATTAGGTATATTCGGCCATATGAGTAAATATATAGATGATGTTAAATTTGATTATGTATAATGGGCCATATAGGGTACACATTGTGATATTAACTTTGATTCTCTAAAATTGATCAAGTGGGTGATTAGTAAGGGTGATTGCCGAATATACTAACATACATATGCATGTGTAATTAGATTGTAAATATTTAGCAAGGCGGTTAAACTATTTGATTTATTGATTAAGCTCAAGGAGTTAAAGGAGGAGAATCGAGCAAAGGCAAAGAAAAGATCATCGAGTAGCCGAGTTGGAACCGTCTTACCCAACACAGGTAAGTCATTAAGCATATCTTTGGTATTGATTTAAATGATCGTAATACCTATAACATTGTGTTTAATGAGATGAAATGTATACAAATGTATATGTAAGTAGAGATGAAATTTGTCGAATGTAAAAAGGAACTGAAGCCTATAGAGTGGCTGGTTTTCGGCACTAAGTGTGCGGGCAATAAGTGTTCACGGTCATGAGATTGGCACTAAGTGTGCGGGTTTAAATTGTACAGCACTAAGTGTGCGAGTTTAAAGTACATGGCACTAAGTGTGCGCGGTTGATTATTAAGCACTATGTGTGCGAACCCAATATATATTTTCTATAAATTATTTACATTAAGGGTGCGACTTTACCGAGTCGATTTTGGACAGCGGAAAAGGTAAGTGTGCGAACTTGAAATGCATGGCACTAAGTGTGTGAGTTTAAAGTGCATGGCACTAAGTGTGCGTGGTTGATTACTAAACATTATGGTGCAATCCAGTATATATTTTCTATAAATTATTTACATGAAGGGTGCGACTTTACCGAGTCAATTTTGGACAGCGGAAAAGGTAAGTACCTTGAGTTCATGGCTAATAGGCGCTATGTTTATATTTGGAGTTGAGCTTGGTAAGTTTTGAACCTATGTGACGATTATAGTTGAAGTCACGTACATAAGTTTCATTGTGGAATAGGTGAAAGTTCGTTTAATTGTATGATTATAACGAAAATAAAATGATGTATGAAAGGCCAATGTAGGACTTGGTATGAGATTGAACCATAGGGTTTAAGGAACTATGGTATAGTTTGGTATGGATGGAGTACTTAACCTCATTTCATTGTTTCCTGTTGTGATAATTTTATTAAGGGATGGTTGTGGAATGCTTATGGCTTACTGAGTTATATACTCATTCGGTGTTTGCTTGTCACCTATTCTAGGTTTCTTGGACTCGTCTCTTTTTGCGTGATCGTGCCGTCGTCGAAGTCATCACACCGGCTAGCAACCTTTGGTATTTTCTTCTTAGTTGGTCTAAGAGAACATTTCGGCATGTATAGGCTAATATGTTTTGTTGAAATTTGGTATGTAAACTTTTAGCCATGCAAAAATGGCATAATGTTCGGTTGAATTTGGTTCTAATGTTGGGACGTAAGTCTTGGTAATACGATTTTTATGCCATATGTCATGGCTGATTAATTTTGGTGTTAAGATTCATGATATGGCAATAGCGTAGTAGGGAGATGTTTGACAATGATTAGCCTTTGGTATGGCTAGTCATGATTATAATTTTGTGATATGTATGATGAATTACTAGTTAGATCAATGAGAAATCACGAAATGGACATAGTTGCTTTAGTAACAGATGCTGGCAGCAGCAGTGACGTGGGATTGAAAAATTACAAAAATTAGTAGGAATGGAATTAAATAGTGAATAAATTATGTAATCGAAGCTCGATGAGTCTATTTTCATATAGAAGTAACAAAACAATCATATGGACAGTATGTTAAGAGATATTCAGGTTCTTGTGAGACAGGGCCAGAACGGTTTCTGGGTTCCCTGTTCCGACTTTGGAAATTCATTATAAATTAACCAGAGATAATTAGGAGCCATGCCATATATGTATAGATTCATATCTTAGTCTAGTTTCTATAGAAACAAACGAAATTAGTATTGAAGCTCTGTACAGGGAGATATCCAGGTCGTAATGCGGAAAGGTCAGTGTAGTCGACCCCAGTAACATGGGAGACTTTGACTAATAAACTGTACTAATTGGCCCGACCAAAAATTCTAGAAAAAAATATGTAGATGGGCATATGAGTCTAGTTTCAGGGAAAATTCACGGAACTGGATTTCGAGTTCCAGAGCTCAAGATATGATTTTTAAAGCGACTAGTACGCAGATTGGCAGCTTGTCTGGAAAATTTTAATAAGTGGTTTGAAGTCTGTTAACACCTCGTGTTCGACTCCGGCGACGGTCTCGGGTTCGGGGTGTTACACATGTTGATAGGTAAATGATATGTTTGTATCACAATTGAGGATGTTGAATACCATTGGATCCATGTATATGTGGAAGGGTAATGAAAGGGCTTGGAAAATAGCCTAAGAGTTAACTACATGGGATGGGACACGGCCGTGTGTCTCAACCGTGTGAGGGACATGGCCTAGTGACATGGGCATATGGCCTGGCCGTGTGTGGTTCAATTTATTTGTTGACGTCATAAACAGAGAGTTACATGGCCTGAGGACACGGGCGTGTTGATGGCACACGGGCGTGTGACCCTATTTCATGAGAAAAATTTCTAAGATTTCCCAGAGCTTTCCAAAGTTCTCGGTTTAGTCCTGAACCCTTTCTAAAGTATGTTTTGGGCTTCGTAAACCCAAATAAGGGACTATGTGCATGTGATTGAATGTTTTAAAATATGAATAAAATTTTATGGCCTGATTTGCATGATTGTTTGCGTTTAAGTCCGTTAATGCTTCATATCCTGTCCTTGCGTTGGACACAGGTAGGGGGTGTTACAATATCAACACATCAAAATATGCTATATTATCACATTATTTACACATGTTCTTACCTCATTACAAAACGATGAGAAACAAGCCTATTCATCGTAAACTTTATTATTTTGTCGATCAAGACCCGAATCACGTTTTTCGTTGATCTATAATGCCAAATTTAACTTGTTTAATAATTGCATTGTTCAAATAAATCCATAATTCATACTTAGTAAAATTACCTTTTTATCCCTAACTTTCCACTTATTTACAATTTAGTCCCTAGGCTTGTAAAATGAAATGCATGCATTTTCTTTTTTACCCAAGCTTAGCCGAACTTTCCTTGTACTCATAATAGCCCATACTTTTCATCAAAATCAGATTTTTATCGCTAATTTTACACCTTTTACAAAATAGTCCTTTTTAGTGGTTTTCATGAAAAATCACTTTGTGAAAGATGTTTATCTTACATCAAACTTTCATCTTCCTCCATTAAACATTAAAATACATTATGTCATACATGGGTAAATTTTTGAACATAAACCCTACTTCAAAATAAGGGTAGAAATAGGTAAATCAATCTACGAGGACTTCAAAAATGTAAAGAACATTAAAAACGGGCTAGGGAACACTTATTATTAAGCTTGAAACCGTAAAAAACCTAGCTATGGAGTGCTTAGAATTTTCAGTAGCCACATGAAGGAGATGAGCACATTTTTTCTTTGATTTTCCCTTTGTATTCTTTTATGTACCAAATGACTAAAATGCCTTTAAGCCTTTCTTTCAAAATTTTCCTATGCATGTCCATTTTTGTCCAAAATTATAGAAATTGGTCAAATTGCTAATTAGGACCTTCAAATTTATAATATAGAGAAATTTCATGCTTAAAGCTTCTAAAACGCAAGTTTTGCATCTTATCCAATTTGGTCCCTAAAGTTCAATTGGACATTTTATGCATATAATTTCTTCATGAAATTTTCACACAAGCATGCATACATATCATGGACCTCATAATAATCATATAATAATTATTTCTATCTCGGATTTGTGGTCTCAAAACCACTGTTCCGACTAGCCCCTAATTGGGATGTTACAGTTATAGTTTATACATATCATTTTACAATTAAGTATTTGGTGACCAAGAAAGACACCAAGCTAAGGTTAATTCAATGGATATTACTGCACAAGAATTTGATCTTGAAATTCAAGATATGAAAGGGATAAGTATCAAGTGGTTGATCACTTGTCGAGACTTGAAGCAGGCAATGAAGACAACAATATTCAACTCATTAAGGAGAATTTCCCAGATGATCGGATGATGGTTGTCATGGCATTAATTTGGTATGTTGATATCATGAATTTTCTAGTAAGTGGATTGCTACCACCTCAACAGTCAAAGGTGAAGGAAAAATCTTCACGGTACCAAGCATGAGCCATTTTTATTCAAACATTATGCAGATCAAATAATTCAAAGATGTGTTCCGGATGGCAAGATTCATAGTATTTTGCACCACTGCCATTCAGCACCATATGAAGGAAATTTTCGGGGAATGCGAACTGCTGCAAAAGTTCTCCAATATGGCTTTTATTAGCCAAGAATGTTTAAAGATGCACATGAGTTTTCCCAAGCTTGTGATCATTGTAAACAAACTGGGAGCTTATCAAAGAAGTATGAAATGACATTGCAAAATATCATAGAAGTTGAGTTGTTTGACGTGTAGGGAATCGACTTTATGGGTCAATTTCCACCTTCTTGGGGAACTATATACATACTTGTGGTTGAAGATTATGTCTCCAAATGGGTTGAATTGTCACTCTCCCTACTAATGATGCCAAATCAGTGATGAAAGTCTTGCATAAGAATATTTTCACTAAGTTTGGTACACCTCGTGCCCTTATTAGTGATGAAGGCTTCCATTTCGATAGCAAGTTAGTTGCTACTACCTTGAATAGATATGGGGTTAAACATAATATTTCAATGACATACCAACCATAGACAAATGGACAAGCAGAGGTCTTTAATAAAGAGATTAAGCGAATTTTGGAGGAAGTAGTTAATCCCACTTGCAAAGATTGGTCATCCAGATTCGATGGAGCTTTGTGGGCATATTCTATTGTGCATATTCTATTGTGCAAATATGCATTTTTTGCTTTGTTTTATTTGCTTTCAATTTCTTTGTTCAGTTAATTAATTTTTCTTTTTTTCTTTGCAGGTATATTCTGACCATGCCTTATAGTTTAGTGGATAGCTCGTTTTCAACAATTACAAATTTTTAGTTTAATATTTTCTATTAATTTCTTGTTATTTTTTTCTTATTTTTCTTTTCCTGCCTAATCTTTATTTTACCATGTCAGGCTATGATTTCAGCTTTCTTATCACCTACATCACAGCCCTACTTTCTCTCACTTTTACCCTAATCGATTCATTTTCTTTTATGGTTACTAATAGTTTCTTTTTATTCACCATTTTCCCAGTCCCTTGAGCAGGAGCAGGCGCATTACTTTCAACATCATCAGCTATAGCTCGTTCGAGATACATTTACAATATAAAAACACATTTCAGTTGTCAGGAATCCTCACACTATCCCAGTTCATATATATGGCATGTATAGCTAGACTCACATACGTTACGTTAGTGTAACACCCCTATAACACCCCAAACCCTGCCCAGACGTTACGGCCGAATTTAGTATGTCACATGGAGATGTTTCAAAACATGTGTTTATCTAAATTCTTTGTTTAGGGCTTAGCAAAAATATATTCTTGTTTTAAGTTAAAGTGAATGGAAGCTGTGCACCAGGTAGGAAGCCAGAAAAGAGGAGGCGAGTCTTATAGGACTGCTTAAGTACCAAGCTCTTCCCGGATCCAATCCTAGACATGCACACATCCATTGCCACACTTTAAGCAGGTTACGTGTCTACGAACATCAAAACAAGTTTAAGTCTGCTTAAAATATTTATTTTTTTGGAAAAACATTTACGTTGCGGAAACTTGTGCGTCTTCGTGTTCTTTTAAAAACAAGTAGTTTTTATAAAATGAACCCTAGTGCTAACCAGTTTAATAATCCCCAAAAATAAAATTAATTAAAAAGAGCGGCCTTATTACAACTTTAACCATAATAAAAATAATCTAAAATAAATACTAAACTTATTTAAAACCGGCAATCAATCTTCATGGCCACTCTGAATCCTGCCCAGCTCCAAGTCCACCAACTAGGGCTCACCTGCAAGGATGGAAGAGAAAGGGGTGAGTTTGGGGAAACTCAGTGTATACAGAAACCCATCCAAAGCCCAAATCAGCTCGAGCCCATTGGGCCTAAGCCCTATTCAGATAACAGTACACAGTGGACCGAAGCCTTTTTTAGAATACAGTAGCAAGGCCTTAGCCCCTTTTTACATAACAGTGTGGCCCATAGGCCCAGTTCAGTAACATAGGTAACAATAGTAGTAATGCATGCAAACCCATCTGGGGAGACTACTCAACCCACCAACCGCTACACTGCACCCGCACCAGCCCTACACTCCATGTGGGGAATATCTCAACCCACCCAGCCCTACACTCCACAGTTGCAGCAACGCTGCTCAAATATCAGTAAGTTGAGGCAAAGCCTCCAGTACGTGGATAAACCACTTCAATACTTCCTCCATCAATACCCTAATCCCATGCAACAGATATTAATAAAAGCATATCATGTAAAATACAGTATTAATCAATCATGCATTTTAGCCAATTTAAACCCTAGGGGTATATCGGTAATTTTGCTCTTTAGGGGTAATTTTCGTAACTTAGCAACTACACAAGCTACTTCAGTAATTTCCAACAGTTTTATGCCATTTGGTTCCACCATCTAACTAACAGGCTAATTTGCCCATCTCTTACCCATATTCGTCCGTAAGCCCATTGGGCCCAGTTTTGGCCCATCGAGACCCTTTTTCCGAAGTACGTTAAAACGTCACATGAACTTACTTACCTCCTTGTGGTGCTAGATCTAACAATTACTCTATGTCTTCAGAGCATTCGCATACTCACAAGCCCATGAAATGCCGGAATTTCGGCATTTCGGCTTTTGCCGAATTGAACTAAGAAAGGGTGTTCGGTACACACCTGATTCGCGATGACTGCTACTGAGATCTCTTTCGATGTCCTACAATTGATTAGCACAGTTCTTATTTACAAACCATAATCACTAAACCCACAACCTACTTATCCATGATCGAACCATGTCCCTAAAAGCCTTTGAAACCTTACCTTTTTTCCAAAATCGATAGCTAGCTCCGAATCCGATTGCTCCAACAACCCACGCCTTCAATTCAACACTTAAGAAGACACTAATCATTGACAGAAAATGTCAGTTAGAAACCCTTAGAGCCACATGCCCAAATCGACAGCCTCCCTAGATTTTAGGGACTTCGGCTTTTCCTACCTTCCTAAAATAGGATGAGATCTGAGATGATGAACACTTACCCCTTACTCCTTTTTGATCTCCACGCAATCTGGTGTAGATTTATCTTTCAAACGACGGTAGAACTCGACTCCCGGAGTTTTGAAGTTTCGGCTATAAGCCCCCAAATTTATGGTTCTTCGACTTTTGGGTGATGAAGGAGATAACACTGTGGGGCTATAACCTTGATGTAGAATTGTCGACAGGTATCTAAGGTTTAGAAAAGATGATTGTCATTTATTAGGCATAAAAATATCGAAGGATTTGGCTTAGAAGAAATCGGCACAACTAATGTATTTTTTGAGGTTTTGGGCTGCTTGATGAACGGTTTTGAAGAGGAAAAATAGAAAAAGAAGAATAGGGGAAGTGGTAGTTTCAGCTAGAGAGGAAGAAGAGAGAAAAGAAAAACCTTGTGATGTCTGAGCAGAAGAGAATGGCACCACTCAATACCCTAGGTGCCGAAATACTAACCTCAAAACCCTCTGTCGATTTTCCCCTCTTCGATTCCCAAAATTCGGCCAACTCCTAGCCTCTCTCCCAATCCCTTAAATCTCTCCCCTTATCACTCCTTAATCCAAGCGTTTACACTGATTCAAACTCTCCTCTAGGAGAATCCACCTGGACTCCAACACTTACCCCTCCAGCACTTAAAAATAAATGCATCTATTTGTCAACACAGGGAATCGATCCCATGCCTTCCCCAATGCTCCACACGCCACCTTTTTAGGGGCCTAGTGGCGTCACCCTTGCCACTTTACTAAGGCTCTTTTTGTGATGTAATTTACCCATAACTCTAAACAAGGACCACCTAACCAGAACCCCTAACTCCTAAGTCCAAAATTCAAAAATTCAACCGGGTTTTGGCCAACACATGGGCCTTCTATAAGCCCATTTACCTACAAAATTTCACATCCAAATACAAAATTTTAAAATCTTTACCAAAATATTGAGAACCGCGAATAAATTCGAAATTCAGGATGTTACAACTCTACCCTCCTTAAAGAAATTTCGACCTCGAAATTTTACCTTATTAGAACAGTTGAGGGTACTGTTGACGCATAGCCTCCTCAGTCTCCCAAGTAGCTTCTTCTTTTCCATGGTTCCTCCTAAGTACTTTCACTAGTGGAACTGATTTCCTTCTCAACACCTTGACGTCACGATAAAGTATTTGCACAGGTTCCTCTTCAAAGGTTAAATCTGACTGTACCTCGATTTCTGCAACTGGTTTTATGTGAGTTGGAGCAGATCGATACCGCCTCAGCATGGATACATGAAAAACGTCGTGGATACGATGCAGTTTTGGTGGTAACTCTAGTTGATAAGCCACTGGTCCAACCCGCTTAACAATTCGGTAAGGTCCAATAAACCCTGGGCTCAACTTACCCTTCTTACCAAATCTCAAAATTTTCTTCCAAGGGGAAACCTTCAAGAAAACCATATCCCCAATAGCGAACTCAATCTGTTTGTGCTTCAGATCCGCATACGACTTCTGTCTATCGGATGCCACCTTTAACCGATCCCTTATCAGCCTAACCTTGCTTTCAGTGTCTGCCACCAATTTTGGTCCAAGCACTTGTCGTTCACCCAACTCTGTCCAACACGTCGACGTACGACATCTTCGCCCATAAAGCGCTTCATATGGCGCCATCTGAATACTTGTTTGATAGCTGTTATTGTAGGCAAACTCTGCCAATGGTTGGTAGTCCTCCCAACTTCCACGGAAATCCATGATACAACCTCTCAACATATCCTCCAGAACCTGAATAACCCTTTCTGACTGTCCATCTGTCTGTGGGTGAAAAACAGTGCTAAAATCCAATCGTGTACCCAACGCTTCCTGCAACTTCTGCCAAAACCGAGATGTAAACCTAGGGTCTCAATCAGAAATTATCGACACTGGCACCCCATGCAGTCGTACTACCTCCGCCACATATAGCTTGACCAACTTTTGCAGTGAGTAGTCGGTACGAACAGGTATGAAATGAGCAGATTTTGTTAACCTATCCACAACTACCCACACCGAATCTTTCTTGGTGGGCGTCAAAGGTAACCCACTCACAAAGTCCATCGTTACTCTTTCCCACTTCCATAGTGGAATTTTCACAGGTTGCAGTAATCCCGAAGGCAATTGGTGCTCAGCCTTAATCTGCTGGCACGTCAGACATTTCCCAACAAATTCAGTCACCTCTCATTTTAATCCGGGCCACCAGTACACCTCTCGCAAGTCTCGATATAACTTATTCCCTCCAGGATGCATGGCACAGAGTCCACCATGAGCCTCTTTCAGAATTAACTGCCTCAATTCAAGGTCCTTTGGAATACAAACCCTTCCACGAAAGCAAAGAACTCCTTCAGTGTTCAACCCAAAATCCTCATTCTCACCATTCTTAACTTGCTGGAACCGAAGAGCTAATAATCGTCCTTCAACTGTTTTTCCTTAATCTGCTCAGTCCAAGTAGGCCTTACTTGCAGTTCTGCCAACAAGCTTCCATTGTCGTACAGACTTAAAAGTGCGAACAAGGCTCTCAAATCAGTAACAACCCTTCGACTTAATGCATCCACCACCACATTAGCCTTTCCTAGGTGGTACTCTATCGAACAGTTGTAGTCTTTAAGCAACTCCACCCATCTACATTGCCTAAGGTTCAACTCCTTCTGAGTCAACAGATACTTTAAGCTTTTATGATCTGTGTATATGATGCACTTTTCCCCAAAAAAGTAGTGTCTCCAAATTTTTAACGCAAAAATCACCGCTGCTAGCTCCAAATCATGCGTAGGGTAATTCACCTCATGAGCCTTAAGCTGTCGCGATGCATAAGCGACCACCTTGCCCTCTTGCATCAGTACGCAACCTAACCCCACATGCGACGCATCGCTATATACAGTAAAGTCCTTCCCAGACATCGGTTGAATCAACACTGGCGCTTCGGTCAATACCTTTTTCAACCGATCAAAAGCTTTTTGTTGTTTCTCGGTCCAGACAAATGGTACTCCTTTCCTTATGAGTTTTGTCAAGGGTGCCGCCATCACCGAGAAACCCTCCACAAACCTTTTGTAGTAACCTGCCAACCCTAGGAAACTCCGAATTTCCGATACTGACCTAGGTGGCTTCCATTCCAGAATCGCTTCAATTTTATGAGGATCCACCTTAATCCCCTCGGCAGAGACCACATGCCCTAGGAAGGTTACCTCCCTCAACCAGAATTCACACTTGCTAAATTTCGCGTAGAGCTCCTTTTCCCTTAACACTTGCAGCACAATCCGGAGATGCTCATCATGTTTCGTCTCCGTTTCAAAGTATACCAGGATATCGTCCATAAAGACGACTACAAACCGATCCAAGTAAGGTTGGAATACTCGATTCATCAGATCCATAAAAACTGCAGGTGCATTCGTCAGCCCAAACGGCATGACCAAAAACTCATAATGTCCATATCAAGTTTGGAATGCTGTTTTAAGAATATCCTCTTCTTTTACCCTTAGCTGATGGTATCCAGAACGAATATCGATTTTGGAGAATACCGTAGCTCCCCTTAGTTGATGGAAGAGATCGTCAATCCGTAGTAGTGGATACTTATTCTTAATCGTCAATTTGTTCAACTGGCGATAATCGATGCACATGTGCATCGTTCCGTCCTTTTTCTTCACAAACAGGACCGGTGCTCCCTAAGGAGACATACTAGGCCTAATGAAGCCTCTATCTAACAACTCTTGAATTTGAGCCTTCAGTTCCACTAACTCCTTCGGTGCCATCCTATAGGGTGCAATAGATACTGAAGTTGTTCCAGGCAACAAATCGATTCCAAACTCAACTTCCCGATTCGGAGGTAATCCAGGAAGCTCTTCCGGAAAAACATCCCGGAATTCCCTAACAGTTCTGATGGTCTCCACAGTCAGATCCTCACTTTCAGCTTGGCTTACCAAAGCCAGATATGCCTCGCACCCCTTGCGCATCAGTTTCTCAGCCCTCAACGCCGATACTACATTGGATAAGTAATCCCTTCGTTCTCCAATAATCATTACCTCGTCATCATTGACAGTCCTTAACACCATCCTCCTAGCTGCACAATCCAAAGTTGCCTTATGCTTGGTCAACCAATCCATCCCTAGCATCAAATCGAATTCTTCAAGCTGTAACTCCATCAAATCCCCACAGAAAACCCCGCCTTGAATCTCCAGAGGCTCTCCTTGAAGAGTTTCTCTACCTTAACCGAATGACCTAAAGGACTTATCACAGACACCCCACAAACAGTCTCCTCGGAGTGCACACCCAGTGCCCCAGAAATGTTATATGCCACATATGAATGGGTTGATCCCATATCAATCAGAGTAGTATAAGGTACACCATAGATAAAAAACGTACCAGTTATGACATCAGGTGCGTCACCCTTCTCGCGGCGACGAACAGCTATACACCAAAGCTGGCTGACGAGCATCCGCATTACCAATACCCCTACCGGGTGCCCCACGTCCACGGCCATTACCACCGCGACCTTGTCCACGACCTCTTGGCAGTGGTGGTCCATCCCTCACAGGTTGAGCCGGTCGCACAGCCCCTTGTTCGGCCACCTGAGCCTGAGTGGCCCTCCTAGGACAATCCTTAATCCTATGCTCCTTAGACCCACAACGAAGACAAGCCCCAGAACACTTCCAACACTTTCCTTGATGCATTCTGCCGCAATCCCCACAAGCTTGCGGTCTACCTGTGTTCACCGAAACTGCTCAAATCGGGTCCTCTATCCTAGCTCTCTTAACATTTCAATTTGCAGCACCCGCTGGTCTAGCATCCCTCCTGAACCAATTCTGATCCCTATCACGATTCTTCCGTTCAGTTTGTTTCACCTCCTCGGCTATCTTAGCCTTCTCTACCAGTGCAGCGAAATCTCGCTCTCTCTGCGGAGCTATGAGTACCCTTAACTCATCTTTGAGGCCATCCTCAAAACGAACGCTACGCTCGTATTTGGTGGAAACGATGCCATTAGCATACCGACTCAATCGTAGAAACTCTGCCTTATATTCAGCAATGGTCTTATTTCCCTGAGTCAGATTCAATAACTCCTTTCTGCGTGCATCCACATAGTTAGCTCCAACATATTTTGCCTTAAAAGTCTATTTGAACAGCTCCCATGTTACCCTCTCAGTTGGGGTACCCTCTCTCATAGTAATCCACCACTGATACGCTTCATCCCGGAGCAACGACACCGCCCCTTTCAACTTCTGTTCTACTGAGCAGTCCAGGTCATCCATGATCCGCTCCGTGGCTTCCAACCAGTACTCAGCCACATTTGGGGCCACTCCAGATATGCCCCTAAAAATCTCAGCTCCGTTGGCCCGAAGCCGTTCAGAAATGGACCCCCTATTCATGGGCCCGATGTTAGCTCCGGCCACCCTTTCCAAAACCCTCAACATGGCCTGAGACAAAGCGTCATCCCCTGCGGCCCGGTCATACGGCCCATTTTCATTAACCGGTGGTGGACGTACCTCGCCAGCTGGTATGTGTTCAGATGACGCAGATCCAGCTTGAGTGCTACCTCGGCCTCGACCACGACCTCTTCCCCGAGTAACCCTTGTACTCATAACGATTTATCTGTTTATGAATTTTATGACATTAGTTTACTGGTTCCACTATTTATTACAGAATGTCTTATGATCAGATAGAGTTTCAGAGTTATTCTCGCGCAATCACAATGTAGCTACGGTGCTAGTTTTGTAGCCCTAATACTACATTATCAATAGCATTATCTCTAAGGCTCAGTACTATCTACAGTATTATTTCCAGTCCAGTTCCATATAAATATTTAAAGCAGGAAAAAGAACACTTACAGACTTGGTGCCGGGGATTCAGTGTGCCACTTCCTTATCAGTCCATAAAAAAAACCTATGTTTCTGTTTACCTGAAGTAAAAAGATTTGATTTGAAAACACTTTTATTTTAAAACTATTGATTTAACCCCGTGTAACAATAGAAAAACTTTGAACATCTTCGAAAACTTATAGAAAAACTTTTTTTTTGAAAAGATTTTCGGACCCGACCCACAGCCGAGTTGTTACAACCTAGCTCTGATACCACTAAATGTAACACCCCAAACTCGGCCCAGACGTTACGGCCGAATTTAGTATGTCACATGGAGATGTTTCAAAACATGTGTTTATCTAAATTCTTTGTTTAGTGCTTAGCAAAAATATATTCTTGTTTTAAGTTAAAGTGAATGGAAGCTGTGCACCAGGTAGGAAGCCAAAAAAGAGGAGGTGAGTCTTATAGGACTGCTTAAGTACCAAGCTCTTTCCAGATCCAATCCTAGACATGCACACATCCATTGCCACACTTTAAGCAGGTTACGTGTCTACGAACATCAAAACAAGTTTAAGTCTGCTTAAAATATTTATTTTTTTGGAAAAACATTTACATTGCGGAAACTTTGTGCCTCTTCGTGTTCTTTTAAAAACAAGTAGTTTTTATAAAACGAACCCTAGTGCTAACCAGTTTAATAATCCCCAAAAATAAAGTTAATTAAAAAGAGCGGCCTTATTACAACTTTAACCACAATAAAAATAATCTAAAAAAAATACTAAACTTATTTAAAACCGGCAATCAATCTTCATGGCCACTCTGAATCCCGCCCAGCTCCAAGTCCACCAACTAGGGCTCACCTGCAAGGATGGAAGAGAAAGGGGTGAGTTTGAGGAAACTCAGTGTATACAGAAACCCATCCAAAGCCCAAATCAGCTCGAGCCCATTGGGCCTAAGCCCTATTCAGATAACAGTACACAGTGGACCGAAGCCCTTTTCAGAATACAGTAGCAAGGCCTTAGCCCATTTTTACATAACAGTGTGGCCCATAGGCCCAGTTCAGTAACATAGGTAACAATAGTAGTAATGCATGCAAACCCATCTGGGAAGACTACTCAACCCACCAACCGCTACACTGCACCCGTACCAGCCCTACACTCCATGTTGGGAATATCTCAACCCACCCAGCCCTACACTCCACAGTTGCAGCAACGCTGCTCAAATATCAGTAAGTTGAGGCAAAGCCTCCAGTACGTGGATAAACCACTTCAATACTTCCTCCATCAATACCCCAATCCCATGCAACAGATATTAATAAAAGCATATCATGTAAAATACAGTATTAATCAATCATGCATTTTAGCCAATTTAAAACCTAGGGGTATATCGGTAATTTTACTCTTTAGGGGTAATTTTCGTAACTTAGCAACTACACAAGCTACTTCAGTAATTTGCAAAAGTTTTGCTCTTTAGGGGTATATCGGTAATTTTGCTCTTTAGGGGTAATTTTGCTCTTTAGGGGTAATTTGCCCATCTCTTACCCATATTCGTCCGTAAGCCCATTGGGCCCAGTTTTGGCCCATCGAAACCCTTTTTCCGAAGTACGTTAAAACGTCACACGAACTTACTTACCACCTTGTGGTGCTAGATCTAACAATTACTCTATGTCTTGAGAGCATTCGCATACTCACAAGCCCATGAAATGCCAGAATTTCGGCATTTCGGCTTTTGCCGAATTGAACTAAGAAAGAGTGTTCGGTACACACCTGATTCGCGACGACTGCTACTGAGATCTCTTCCGATGTCCTACAATTGATTAGCACAGTTCTTATTTACAAACCATAACCACTAAACCCACAACCTACTTATCCATGATCGAACCATGTCCCTAAAAGCCTTTGAAACCTTACCTTTTTGCCAAAATCGATAGCTAGCTCCAAATCCGATTGCTCCAACAACCCACGCCTTCAATCCAACACTTAAGAAGACACTAATCATTGACAAAAAATGTCAGTTAAAAACCCTTAGAGCCACATTCCCAAATTGACAGCCTCCCTAGATTTTAGGGACTTCGGCTTTTCCTACCTTTGTAAAATAGGACCAGATCTGAGATGATGAACACTCACCCCTTACTCCTTTTTGATCTCCATGCAATCTGGTGCAGATTTATCTTTCAAACGACAGTAGAACTCGACTCCCGGAGTTTTGAAGTTTCGGCTATAAGCCCCCAAATCTATGGTTCTTCGTCTTTTGGGTGATGAAGGAGATGACACTGTGGGCCTATAACCTTGATGTAGAATTGCCGACAGGTATCTAGGGTTTAGAAAAGATATTGTTGTTTACTAGGCACAAAAATATCGAAGGATTTGGCTTGGAAGAAATTGGCACAACTAATGTATTTTTCGAGGTTTCAATTTTTGTGGTTTCGGCACAAGTGTTGATGAACAGCAGGTTTGATGAACGGTTTTGAAGAAGAAAAATAGAAAAAGAAGAATAGGGAAAGTGGAGGTTTCGGCTAGAGAGGAAGAAGAGAGAAAAGAAAAACCTTGTGATGTCTGAGCAGAAGAGAACGACACCACTCAATACCCTAGGTGCCGAAATACTAACCTCAAAACCCTCTGCCGATTTTCCCCTCTTTAATTCCCAAAATTCGGCCAACTCCTAGCCTCTCTCCCAATCCCTTAAATCTCTCCCCTTATCACTCCTTAATCCAAGCGTTTAGACTGATTCAAACTCTCCTCTAGGAGAATCCACCTGGACTCCAACACTTACCCCTCCAGCACTTAAAAATAAATGCATCTATTTGTCAACACAGGGAATCGATCCCATGCCTTCAGCAATGCTCCACACGCCACCTTTTTAGGAGCCTAGTGGCGTCACCCTTGCCACTTTACTAAGGCTCTTTTTGTGATGCAATTTACCCATAACTCTGTACAAGGACCACCTAGCCAGAACCCCTAACTCCTAAGTCCAAAATTCAAAAATTCAACTGGGTTTTGGCCAACACATGGGCCTTCTATAAGCCCATTTACCTACTCAAAATATTAATTTCACATCCAAATACAAAATTTTAAAATCTTTACCAAAATATTGAAAACCGCGAATAAATCCGAAAATTAGGATGTTACAACCCCTAATCCGTATCCATTGCTGGACTAGGGTTAAGAGGCATTACTAGACAATCAGAACATTTCCAATTCATTTCACAAACTAAAAGTCATACTTCATCATATCATAATCAAACATCAACATAAAGTCTTTTCCTTAGGTCATCGAGACCTAAAACATGCTTTAGAAAGGAGTCGGGACTAAATCGAGCACATACAAAATTTTCCAAAATTTAAACATTTTTCTAAGTTATAAAGGTCACACGCCCGTGTGAACAGGCTGTCTGCCACACATGGAATTAGACACGCCCGTGCGTCTATGCCGTGGCAAAACAGGGTATACATACTAACTTGTTCACACAGCCATAAGACATGCCCGTGTACTAGGCCGTGTGATAACTAGGGAGGTTACTGACTTGGGTCACACAGCTGACCACATGCCTATGTGCTTGTGACAGCCCAAAGTTGACCCTAGTCGGGAAGTGGTTTCGGGACCGCTAAACCGAGTCACCGAAATGTTTGAATGTAATACTTATTGTGTAGAATATGTAATTATGAATGTGTGAAAATTTCAAGCTTCAATTTGGTTGATTTCATGTGAATTTAGTCAATAGGACTTATGTGAGAAAATTCTAAAATGTGATAGGTCAATGTGTGAGGACCTATTAGTGCATGTGGACAAAGGGGGGACTTGCATGTCAAATTCCCCCCCTAATGAGTAGTGGCCGGCCATGACAAGGAAGGATGGGTAAAACATGTCATGAAACATGTTTTGTTAGTGGAAGAATAAAATAAGGAGTATGGGTAATAAAGAAATGGAAAACAAAAGAAAAAAAATGTGTGTGTAGTGTTTGTCCCCCCCATTGCCGTGAGCTAAAGAAGAGAAAGGGGGGAATTTTGTTCATCCTTTTCTCATCTTCATGCTTGCCAAAAACTAGAAAGAAAACAAAGAAAAATTTTCTCATCCTTTGGTTCATCCTTGGCCAAAAATTTTAAGGAGGAAAGAAGAAGAAAGGTGAAGAGATTCGGCCATGCATGTAGCTAGGCTAAGGTATGTTTGATGATGTTCCATGAGAGGCATGCATGTTTTAGTTGTTAGCTTGAGTTCTACCTAACCCATGGTCTAAATCTTGCTATGTGATGGAAATGGCACTTGACCATGGATGAATCATTCTTGGTTGATGTTTGATGTTGTGGTGATGAGGCATGAGGATGAGTTAAGATTCGGCCTAGGTGGAGGTTGTGTTAATGCCATTGCATGCAAAATATGAAGCTTGTTAATGATGCATGTGATGATGGCTTGATGATTCTTGAACCTCCTTTTTAGCATTTTTTTTGTGTGAGCACATATGTGCATTGGTTGCTAAATGGAGAAGAATCGGCTAGCAAGATGTGTGCTAAGGCCGAATGTAACTTTGCATGTTAATGAGCAATGCATGTGTTAAATTGATGAAAAGGGGGAGGATGCTTTACTAGTGTGTATATGTGTGTATTAAGTGTTGAAATCGACCCCAAAATGGACATGCATATTCGGCCAAGGGCAAAGAAATTAGCTAATATGTTGTGTTGATGCATGATTTTTGCATGTATGAGACTTTAATGTCTAATGTATAAATATGGGCTAAGTGCCTTGTGTTCATCTTTTGATGTCTAAATGATGAAATCAATTTATTTGTTTGATTAAGCTCAAGAGCAAAGGGGAAATAAAACCGATAAAGGGAAGGAAAAAGTGGTTGAATAGCTAGCGGAATCGTTCGACAACACCCGAGGTAAGTTCTTGAGTAAGAGAGCTTAAATTTCGATGTGATTAAATCATGCTCTATGTGTGGCTATTGAGCCGAATGTGCAAGGACAATATGTGCCTTGTGTTTGAGTTTCGTAAACGAAAATGAAATATGAATGTACCATGAATTATTGTTAGATGTGTATGATTAATTGAATGCTGTCCGGGCTAAGTCCCGAAGGCTTTGTGCTAAGCGAATATATCCGGACTAAGATCCGAAGGCCTTTGTGCGAGATACTAAATCCGGGTTAAGTCCCGAGGGCATTCGTGCGAGTTATTAAAGCCGGGTTAAGTCCCGAAGGCATTCGTGCGAGTTGTTAAATCCGGGTTACGTCCCGAAGGCATGGTGTGAGTTACTAAAACCGGGCTATGTCCCGAAGGCATTTGAACGAGGAGCTATATCCGGTTAAATCCCGAAGGTACGTGAATTGGTAACGAATGAGCTTGCTGTAAAATTCCAGCGAATACTCGAAAAACATCCCAATATGGGGATATGTTACGTATGTGTTGAATTAAATCGAGCCCTTACAAATAAATGTTCGCTCAGTTGATAAACGAGCTATCGGCCTTCGGCTAAGTTAGTCTATTGTGTATGTGCATAAGGGTTGTTAATGTTGTGAAGCAAGTTTAATATCGATAAATTGCGTATTATGAAATATTCCGTTTAGCTAAATGTGTGATATTCTTTGTTTATGCTGGAATTCCTTGCTCAAACTTACTAAGCATAAATTGCTTACTCGTTACATTGCTCCTCTGTTTTATAGATTTTTGGTTCTCCAGCTATCGGACTCGGGATCTTGAAGTCGAAGTCGCCCACACTATCAAAGGCTCTTTTGGGTACTATTTTGGTTGAATTTTGTTATGGCATGTATAGGACTACCCATTGTTGTCTTTCGAGTACTTTATGAAATGTATAAGTGTACAGCCATGCGAAAATGGCTTGTAGAAGTGGAGTATGGCATTAGACCATTCGTATTTATGAATGTATAGATGGTTTCATGATGTAACTATGTTGGAATTGAAGTGTTGAGCAAATGATCAGCCACTAGAATGGCTAAGTATGATCATATGTGGGCTTATGTATGACAAGGCCCTAGTTGGTCCATGAAACCCCAAATTAGGTAAGGTTCACTTTGAAAACAGAAGCTGATAGCAGCAGTGGTGTGGATTGGAAAAATCACAAAAATTCGTAGGAGTGGAATTAAATAGTGAATAAATTATTTAATCGAACCTTGATGAATCTACTTTCATATGGAAGTAACGAAACAATTATAGGAACAGTACAGAAAGAGATATTCGGGTTCTTGTGGAACAGGGCCAGAACAGTTTCTGGATTCACTGTTCCGCCTTTGGAAATTCACTATAAATTGACCAGAGATAATTAGGGGTCATACCATATATGTATGGATTCCTCTTTGAGTCTAGTTTCCATAGAAACAAACGGCATCAGTATTGAAGCTCTGTGCAGAGAGATATCCCAGTCGTAATGGGAAAAGGTCAGTGTAGTCGACCCCTGTAACATGGGAGACTTTGACTAATAAACTGTACTAATTGGCCGGACCAAAAATTCTAGAAAAAATCCATAGGTGAGGACATGAGTCTAGTTTCAGGGAAAAATCACAAAACTGATTTTTGAGTTGTGAAACTCAAGATATGATTTTTGAAGCGACTAGTACTCAGACTGGGCAGTGTCTGGAAAAATTTTTCAAAGTTTGTTAACATCTCGTGTCCGACTCCGGTGTCGGTCTCGGGTTCGGGGTGTTACATTTTATTGGTATCAGAGCTACGGTTTAGTCGATTCTAGGACTACCGTAATGTTTTGGGTCTAGCTATACATGCCATTTTATGTGATTACTTGATAGTGTGGTGATTTCTGACAATCGTAAATGTGTTTATTTATAGTAATGGATCCCGATCGTGACCGAGAAGTAGCTGATGATCTTGAGAGTGTAGCGCCTGCTCCCGCACAAGGGACAGTGCCGGCGGACTCTCAACCTAATGCTAGTAATCAGAATGATGAAGCTAGATAAACATTCTATAGCGTGATGAATGATTGGTTTAACCAATACATTCGAACTAATATGGCTGTTCCACAACCTCCATTCCCGACAAATACTACCCCCGCACCTACAATACCACCGGTAACGGACCAAATAAGGTCAAATAAGCCCCCAGTTGACAGAATCTGAAAACATGGGGCTACTGAATTTAAGGCTATGGATAGCGATGATGCCGAGCAAGCTGAATTTTGGCTGGACAACACTATCCGGGTACTCGATGAGCTATCTTGTACACCCGATGAATGCCTAAAGTGTGCTATCTCCTTGCTGCGTGATTCTGCCTACTATTGGTGGAGTACTCTGACTTCTATTGTGCCCCGAGAGCAAGTAACTTGGGAGTTTTTCCAAACTGAGTTTCGGAAAAAGTATATCAGTCAGAGATTTGTTGATCAAAAATGGAAGGAATTTCTTGAGCTTAAGCAAGGCTCCATGTCGGTTACTGATTACGAGCGAAAATTTGTTAGACTTAGCAAATACGCTCGGGAATGTGTTTCGTCCGAAGCTATTATGTGTAAACGCTTCGAGGATGGGCTGAATGAAGATATAAAAATGTTCGTTGGCGTTCTTGAAATACAAGAGTTCGTGGTACTTGTTGAACGAGCTTGTAAAGCCGAAGAGCTTAGAAAAGAAAAGCAAAGAGTTGATGAGGGAACTGGAGAGTTTCGTAAAAGATCCTCGGGGAGGTCTCTTCAACAGACATCGAAGAGATTTCGAGATGATGCGGGCCAGTTTAGAGGCACTTCGGGCCTTTTTGGACGAGATCGTGATCGACCCCCTGTGGGTACACGAGGCACTTCGGTCGCTAGTGTTGGGAATGAACGTCGAGACAGGACGAAATGCCGATATTGCGGTAAATGGCATTCGGGGAGTTGTAGATTTCCTGACCGCTCCTGTTACAAATGCGGATCAGTGGACCACTTCATTAAAGATTGCCCGAGGTTGTCGGGGCAGAATGCAAATCAGAGTGGGAGACCGGGTGCTACCACTGCTCGAGGTAGACCATCTGGAAATATGGGCAATGCTGGTGGTGGTCAGAGAGGATCTAGAGATGATATAACCAGATCCGAAGCCCGTGCGCCTGCTAGAGCTTATGCTATACGTGCCCGCGAGGATGCTTCTTCGCCTGATGTTATTACCGGTACATTCACCCTCTTTGATACTAATGTAATTGCTTTGATTGACCCCGATTCTACTCATTCTTACATATGTGAAACCTTAGCATCCAGTAAGACTTTACCTATTGAGTCTACTGAGTTCGTAATTCGGGTGTCAAATCCCTTGGGTCGTTACGTGCTTGTCGACAAAGTGTGTAAGAAATGTCCCCTGGAAATTCTAGGTTCCTGTTTCCCGGCGAACTTGATGCTCTTGCCGTTTGATGAATTTGATGTTATCCTTGGTTTGGATTGGTTGACCGCGCATGATGCGATTGTGAATTGCAAGAGCAAGACTATTGATTTGAGATGCGCAAATAACGAAGTAGTCCGAATTGAGTCTGCGGACTTAGAGGGGATGCCAGCTGTAATATCAGTAATGTTGGCACAGAAATATGTAAGAAAAGGGTGCGAAGCATACCTTGCGTATGTACTTGGTGACAAAGAATTAGAAAAGAAACCCGAATCTGTGCCGGTGGTTTGTGAATACCCGGATGTTTTTCCGGAAGAATTACCGGGTTTACCACCTGTTCGGGAGGTAGAGTTTGGTATTGAGCTTGTACCTGGGACTACGCCGATTTCGATAGCTCCGTATCGTATGGCACCAACCGAGTTAAAGGAGTTGAAAGCTCAGTTGCAAGAACTGACGGATAGAGGTTTCGCTCGACCAAGTTTCTCACCTTGGGGTGCACCAGTATTGTTCGTGAAAAAGAAGGACGGAACCATGAGGTTGTGCATTGACTATCGTCAGCTGAATAAAGTGACGATAAAGAACAAATATCCGTTGCCGCGCATCGATGATTTGTTCGACCAACTGAAGGGAGCCTCAGTGTTCTCAAAAATAGATTTGAGATCGGGCTATTATCAGTTGCGAATCCGAGATTCAGATATTCCCAAAACTGCCTTCAGAACGAGATATGGTCACTACGAATTCTTAGTGATGCCGTTTGGGCTCACTAATGCCCCTGCAGTATTTATGGATTTGATGAATCGGATCTTCAGACCGTATTTGGATCGGTTCGTAGTGGTGTTCATTGATGACATTTTGGTCTATTCAAGAGACAAGACCGAACATGCTGAGCATCTGAGGCCAGTGCTGCAAATTTTGCGGGATAAGCAGTTATATGCTAAGTTCAGTAAGTGTGAGTTCTGGTTAAGAGAGGTTAGCTTCTTGGGTCATGTGGTATCCGCGTCGGGTATTCGAGTTGACCCGAATAAAATTTCAGCCATACTTGACTGGAAACCTCCGAGAAATGTTACTGAAGTTCGGAGCTTTTTGGGGCTCGCCGGTTATTACCGACGATTTGTGAAAGGTTTCTCGATGATAGCCACACCAATGACGAAGCTACTTCAAAAGGATGTTAAGTTCGAGTGGACGGAGAAATGTCAGAAAAGTTTCGACCAACTGAAAACTCATTTGACTGAAGCTCCAATTTTGGTGCAACCCGAATCAGGTAAAGAGTTTGTCATTTATAGTGACGCATCCCTACTTGGGTTGGGTTGCGTATTGATGCAAGAAGGTCGAGTCGTGGCCTATGCGTCGAGACAATTGAAGCCACACGAGAGGAATTATCCGACCCATGATCTCGAACTAGCTGCCATCGTGTTTGCTTTAAAAATATGGCGACATTATCTGTTTGGTGAGAAGTGCCATGTATTTTCGGATCACAAAAGTCTCAAATATTTGATGACTCAACGAGACTTGAATCTGCGACAAGGACGTTGGCTTGAGTTGTTGAAAGATTACGAGCTTGTCATTGATTACCACCCGGGAAAGGCTAACGTGGTTGCGGACGCCTTAAGCCGGAAGTCATTGTTTGCTTTACGAGCAATGAACGTGCAT
The DNA here is from genome assembly GCF_007990345.1 of Gossypium hirsutum. Lineage (NCBI taxonomy): Eukaryota > Viridiplantae > Streptophyta > Magnoliopsida > Malvales > Malvaceae > Gossypium > Gossypium hirsutum. The sequence continues at coordinate 27,377,263 of NC_053432.1, read as the reverse complement.
TTGTCTGTTCTACCAGACAGTGTGTTAGTAGCTGAATTAAAAGCTAAACCATTGTTGACTCACCAAATTCGTGAAGCTCAGAAAGTCGATGATGAATTGGTTGCAAAACGGGCTAAGTGTTTTCCGAACGAGGAATCGGAGTTTCAAATTGATGATGATGATTGTTTGAGGTTCAGAAATCGTTTGTGTGTTCCAAGGAATTCGGAACTCATTTCGATGATTCTGAACGAAGCCCATTGTAGCCGAATGTCAATTCACCCGGGGAGTACGAAAATGTACAATGATTTGAAACGTCAATTTTGGTGGCATGGTATGAAACGGGACATCTCTGACTTTGTTTCGAGATGTTTAATATGTCAACAAGTGAAAGCGGAACATCAAGTGCCTTCAGGATTACTCCAGCCGATCATGATACCCGAGTGGAAATGGGATCGAGTCACAATGGACTTTGTGTCCGGACTGCCCTTGTCAGCAAGTAAGAAGGATGCGATATGGGTTATTGTTGATAGACTGACTAAGTCGGCTCATTTCATCCCCGTACGTACGGATTTTCATTAGAGAAACTAGCTGAATTGTACGTTTATCAATTGTGAGATTACACGGGGTACCTGTTTCTATCGTGTCGGATAGAGATTCGAGATTCACCTCACGATTTGGAAGAAATTGCAAGAAGCTCTGGGTACCAAGCTGCATTTAGCACTGCTTTTCACCCCCAAACCGATGGTCAATCCGAGAGGATAATTCAGATACTTGAGGATATGTTGAGATGTTGCATCCTCGAGTTCAGTAGTTCATGGGAACGGTATTTACCTTTGATTGAATTCGCTTACAACAATAGTTTTCAATTAAGTATTAAGATGGCACCTTACGAGGCTTTGTACGGTCGTAATGCCGTACCCCATTGTTTTGGACCGAGCTCGGTGAAAGCAAAATTTTCGGAGTTGATTTGATTAGAGATGCTGAACAGAAAGTAAAGGTAATCCGTGAAAGTCTGAAGATAGCACGGATCGTCAGAAATCGTACGCAGATTTGAAACGAAAAGACATCGAGTATCAGGTGGGAGACAAAGTGTTCCTTAAGGTTTCACCTTGGAAAAGATACTCAGGTTCGGCCGTAGGGCAAGTTGAGCCAATTCATTGG